>NW_015505579.1:1085779-1086117 GCF_001515645.1 Sinocyclocheilus grahami
TATATATATATATATATATATATGTATAGACACACACCTTTTATTCAACAGATTCAAGATTTTCACATTGCGACAAAAAACAAAATCAGATAAATGCTGCTCAACTGAAACTTTTTATTCATCAAAGAGAAAAAAAAAATGTGTCATGGTTTCCACAAAAATATTAAGCAGCACAATCATTTTCGACTATGATAATAAATAATTCAGCATATTTGAATGATTTTTGAAGGATCATTTGTCACTGAAGGCTGAAGAAATCAGCATTTATTTAATCAGATGAATCAAGAAACTGTTCAAATAAATTAAAATACCAAATGGTTATTTTTAAATTGCAATAA
>NW_015505579.1:1086127-1087561 GCF_001515645.1 Sinocyclocheilus grahami
TGTGTGTGTGTGTGTGTGTGTGTATGAAGGGTCTAATCAGCCCAGGCAGGTGTCATTTTGAGCTTTCGCTCTCTCCCGGAAGACATTCCTGTATTGTCACATAAATCACGCTCTTAATGTGATATGAGGAACCAGATTGTTCAAAAAGACACATCACACATGGTTGATTTTTTGTATTTTTAATGTTTTTCTCTTTTTGTCTCTTGGAGCATACAATGTAATGTCACACTTTGGAGATACTGTTAGGCTTGTGTTACCTTGAAAATGTACAATTAGCCCTCTTGGCTCATTGCTTGAAATGATACCGCCTTTAATTATTTCATCACTTGTGTAGTTTGCTGCAGAGTCGAACATGTTTACAAATTAGCTGCGGAACGGATTTCTTATTTTTGTCTGTCTAGCTGTAGTTAATTTAAATATTACTAATATGTGTTACGTATAAGCTGTTATCTGCTGCCTAATTGTTTAGTCATTCGGTCCGGTTAAGTTGTTTTCTTCCTCATTTGCTCCTCCCATGTACATTGCTAATTGCAATGTTTTGGTTGGTGTGCACTTGACTTAATTATGCAATTTAGCAAACGTCTATGCTTTGTTTGCTGTACTGAATAAAACGGTATGATTAATGTTTTCTTTGTAATATTTGGCAATTTATGTATTTATTTTCTTGCAATGCTGGTGAAACTTTTGAGACAATTAGGCATATGTGTTCTTCTCACATTCTTTAAATGAGAGCCGGTTAATTGTCTCCACTTCATAAGCACAGATCAGTTGTGTCCTTATGTGTCAGCAGTGCTCCAATATACCATATGTTTCACGAGACATATTGATGCTTGCAAACGTTTTGTGATGTCAGCCCTAAAAGTTACAGCATGACAGGAAAGAGAGCAAGAACAATGCTAGTTGGTCTAATTTACGGTCATTTTCACTTTAGAGCTTTTGGCAGGGATAGGATTTTGGTTCATGTAGTTAGTGTTTTGCTCCTAATTGCACACGAGTCTGCCTGAAACTGTGGTCTGGGGAATTGCTGCGAGAATAGAGAGAAATAGCTTTAATATCTGCAATAATATCTATTCACTTTAATTTATTAGATGATATATGGTTCAACTGTCCTGAAAATAAATAAATAAATAATGAAAACCCTAAGTATATTGACTTATTTTATTAGTATGTCTTAGAGAAAATAAAATATTTTAACAGAATGCCATATATATTCCAAGGTGTATGGAATATATATGCTATTACTTTTATTTGACTGTTGTTACACCACATGACATTTATGAACATAATATTTATTATTACTTTTATAATAATATGTATTTGTAATTATTTATTTACTTAAGATGTTTTTAAACATCTACCATTCCCATGTTTAGGGTCAGTAAGATTTATATAAAGAATGTGAATATATATATATATATATATATATATATATAT
>NW_015505579.1:1088861-1097969 GCF_001515645.1 Sinocyclocheilus grahami
TGACATTTTTTTCATAATATTTAGAATGTATTTATCAGCCGTGGATTATTATTTTACATTTTTCAAATTTGAAGTTTTTTCTACATTCCACAGGGCCAAACACGCTCATGGTTGAATAAACTCTTGTATACAGTATCTCACTCACAGATGCAGTGATGTTCAGGCAGAATTGTGTACGCAGTGCTTTCAGTTGTCGTCCTGATGTTCTTGCTAATGTTTTAGCTGTTCTGCTTCATCCAATGTATTTGTTTTCCTTGTCTATTCAAATAAAACCTGCCTGATGTAATCCAATGATGGTACGAGTGACGAAATTGTCTTTCTGTCCACCTCTCCTTATCTTAGAGTATTAAAGAGGACAGAAATGTCTTTCTGTTTCTATGTCTCACACGGGAATGATGCAGTCGTCAGTTGTTTTGCTGGTTGACTCACTTCAACGAGTGACAAAATTAGTAAATGTATGGAGGCAGTGAAAAGCCAGTTGCAGAGTCTGACAGTGAAGTGCGTTGTGTGTGTAGAGCTGAGAGAGATGTGTTTAGTGGATGGTGCTGTATTGCTTAAGCAGGCATGAAAAAAACAAGACATCACTAATGAGAGAGAGAGAGAAAGAGTTAGAGAGTTAAAAACAAGCACTGTTCTCTCACTTTTCTTGTTTTGGCTTATACTTATATATATATATATATATGTGTGTGTGTGTGTGTGTGTGTGTGTGTGTGTGTGAGATCCAGAAGTGATATTTTATTTATTGTATACCTCAGAAAACAGCCAAAGAAGTCCAGCCCAAGTGAAAGTGAGTTTTTTATTTATTTATTAATTTTTTTTCTGTGTCTGAAGGTCAGACATTCAACAGAAGCAGGCAGACGTGTTCTGATTGAGCCACGTGCCTCACACACACACACACACACACACACACACACACACACGGTCTCTGCTCTCATACCGTGCAGGTCCAGCAGAGGGGGGAAGCTGATCTCTGGGCTAGAATTTATCGCCGATTCACCTTCCCTGCTACATGTTTATGACTTTAAACACATGGGTTTTATTCAGTTTCAGCTCATGAAATGTAGTTTTGTGACCTTGGCATAAAGACACTTTACCAGAATTTCCTGTAAAACTTACTGTAAAGTCAGTAAAGTCTTTTTATTATTTATATTTTCTAAATTATAATGATATTGTCATTGCAATAATGACCTATTATTGCACCTATCTATCTATCTATCTATCTATCTATCTATCTATCTATCTATCTATCTATCTATCTATCTATCTATCTATCTATCTATCTGTCTATCTGTCTGTCTGTCTGTCTGTCTGTCTGTCTGTCTGTCTGTCTATTTAGTTTTATTTCCAGGTTTAAATTGCAGGGGGGAAATATTTAGATTTTTGTTGTGGTCTACTTTTTTAGACTACTGCACACCTTTTGTACTTTCCGTTGTTCTTTTTATTCTTCAGATATACTATTTCCTTCCCCACAGTTTAGGTGCAGTTATTAGCTGTATTTTGCAGACTATTTAGTTTTATTTCCAGGTTTAAATTGCAGGGGGGAAATATTTAGATTTTTGTTGTGGTCTACTTTTTTAGACTACTGCACACCTTTTGTACTTTCCGTTGTTCTTTTTATTCTTCAGATATACTATTTCCTTCCCCACAGTTTAGGTGCAGTTATTAGCTGTATTTTGCAGAATTACTGGACTAATTTGAATCAAATGCTTTATTTGATTTAGTCCACTTGCCTAATGATGCTTGACAACCAGTTCATATCTCACCTCGAATATTTGGGCTCATAAAAAACAAATATCCGTGTGTGTACATAAAGAACAAACGCATTCAAGCTCAAGAGCAAATGGAAAAAATAAAGCAGACCATGCCAATTACAGTACAATACTCGCACTCGAGTCGGCCTGTGTTTATCGTGTTAATGTTGAGAAAACTATTGAAAAGAGACTATAATGGCCAAGTTGCCATGCAGTGATTTTATTGAATTTTTTTTCATAGTGGCCATCATTATATCTGAGCGCTGTATGTGGTGCAGTGCCCCCTGCTGCCCTGGAGAATCAGATTAATTCAGGACAATATGGCCATTTCTTCCCCAGTCATCTCAATAGCCAAAATGTCAAAAATGACCTGCATTCACTCTATATTTCCTTTGATATTCCTTAAAAAAATTGTAATCCTGCTAGCAATACCCATTTCTTCTAAATGTATGAGTAATCTGATTTCAGGTAGTTGACATTAAACCATTTTGGTACATTTTACATTTCACAAACTATTTTAAACACCATTTACCAGCTGTGTTTTCAAGTTTTATGCCCTCGTATTATTTTAGAGAGTATGTGGAAATATGTTTACTTCATTTGACATAGTGCAGTATTTAAAATAAACGATTGAAGGCAATATTGTGATATAAATGTTTTTGTTTTTACATTTAGCTTATAAACTATGACCAACTATACATTTCATTATAGTACATTCAGAAACTTTTGAACCTAAAATCCTTGATATGTAGAAAAAAAGTAGAACTAGGAATGCAAGTACACCCCAAGCGTCGTTGTTTTCTATTGTTTTTGTTTATCAGCTTAGAAAACAATGGAAGCCAGACTGTTCGGTGAAGTTCGGAAGTCTGCAGCAGCGAGACGTAGGCGTGCAGGCGAGGGTTTGAATATCAGCAGCTCTTTGTTTTACGAGCCTTTACGAGGCAGATACTGCAGCGACTTTAGCAGCCCTTGATGAGCCATTTAGCATGCTAATCATCTGACATCCTGCTCGTTAAAGAGGGAGAGAGAACGAGAAGAGGTAGAAAGAGTGGGTGAAAGCCAAGAACAGTCTCTCCCGCTTCCTCTACGTCTGCTTTCCTTTGGGGAGCTTTGATAAAATTAATGCATTATTGCCTTTTCTCAACCGCCCATAAATTAAAAGATAACAACAACATGTATACGGCATGAAGATTAGTTTTGTCGAAGTGCTTCTAATTATTTTCCGCCCAGCAAGCTGCGCCAGGCGCACCGGTATTAATGAATAACTTTACGACGGCCTTCGAGAAGCTGAGGTTGTTTTGGGAAAGGGAGGCATGCGGTTCATGTGGAGACATACTCTCTCCAGAGCGGTATCAGTTGCTCGGTTTGGGTGCGAAGCGCAAAAACAATGTTTAATTAGCAAAGCAATAAAGTCAGAGAAAGATCAATGCACTGCCTCGCGAAGAAATTACATCTCCATTCCAATAGATGCCCCATAGCTGTGCTGCTGCCAGTGTTATTGTCCTCCTCAAATGCAATTCAGATAAGTTTTTAATTGCTGTAAACTCATGTATATTTATATCAAGTGTCGGAATTTTTTCGTTTGTTTCGGAAGCCAGGTTGTAGCCTACTTCATTATCGAACCAGTGTGTGTTTGGCGGTGAGTGTAATATACTTTCATCAAACACACACAGTTCAATCTAGAGCTGGGTGATATGGCCAAAAACATTATCACTATATAAGTTTTTCATATCATATGATATTGATATTTATCACGATATCCATTAATGGGGAATGAAATGATTGTCACATGTTTGTTAGACCTTTAGAATGAATGCAAACATTACTTGTTTGTTCACAATTAAACTCCATAGAGTGAGCAACATTTTAATTTAGGCCCCCATAAAATCTAAATTCTGTGATTCTGTATGATTTAATAGAAATGTATCATCAACAATGGTGTCTATTGAAATGAATTAATACAACTTTAACAATTAAAAGTAAGCTAATGAAAATGCATTTTATTTATTTTTTGTCAAATAAGATAAAACTGTATACATTAAAATTCTTGTTTGTATGATATTCCTTAAAAATAGTAATAGTGTTATTTACATATGCATGTACATTTTAGTACTCCGTGGTAATATATTTCTGACATAATTTCTTCAGATTAAACCAGTGTTTTATTTTGGTGGTTTGAGTTTAAGGTTGCGTTTACACAACAACAATGTGAAGATGAAAGTTTATTTCGTTGTGTTTTTCTCATATTGACAACAACATTATTAAAACGATCCCCATTCACACGGATCTGCAAATACGACTTACAATGTCGTATTACACATGCCAGGCCAGTAGGTTGCGATGTCACTTTGTAAACAAACACTATGCAAACACATAATACGCTTGCACATTATGAAACCTTTTTCAAAACTTTGAGTTTTGAAGCAGACGGTAATGTTATCAATAACAGTATCTTTGCACTTTGAAACCCGTTTTCAAAAGTTTGCATTTTCAGGCCCCCAGACCGCTGTTTTTGAGTAAATTCAAAACTCATAACAAATTTTCAGTTTTTAGTTGAAAATGGTGTTGTGTAAATGCCCTCTCGGTGTGTATCTGATGGTAGTTTTTCTCAAATGAAACAGTGAAGTGACTCTCAGAGCAGCTCTGGAGATGAAGTTCATGTGATATGTGACCCTGGACCACAAAAGCAGTCTTAAGTCGCTTGGGTATAATTTTAGCAATAGCCAAAATAAAGCATTGTATGGGTCAAAAGTATCGATTTTTCTTTTATGCCAAAAATCAATAGGATATTAAGTAAAGATCATGTTCCATGAAAATATTTTGTACATTTCCTACCATAAATATATCAAAACTTAATTTTTGATTAGTGATATGCATGGCTAAGAACTTAATTTGGACAACTTTAAAAGTGATTTTCTCAATATTTCGATTTTTTTGCACCCTCAGATTCCAGATTTTCAAATAGTTGTATCTCGGCCCAAAATTGTCCTATTTATTCAGTTTTCAGATGATGTATAAATCTCAATTCCAAAAAATTTACCCTTATGACTGGTTTTGTGGTCCAGGGTCACCCAGTCCTGCTTCACTCCCTAAAATGTGTGGGCCTCATCCATTCTAAATTCAAATCAATAAATAATATGACAGCATGCGCCATCATAACACACATCCACGATCCTCGCAGTATTCCGCGGAATGTTCTGGATTCCTCCGGCACGTGGCAACTCTCAGCTGTTAATTTTGATGTAACCTTTAACGTGAGCCTTTCAATATCCTTCCCAGATGGCCGGGAGAACAGCTTCCGTGTCAAACGCGCTGACGGTGTTCGCTTTCGCCCTTGCTGTCTCCCTTCAGTAACGGCAACCCACGCTCTCGCTGCTCCATCTGGCTTATTTACCTTTTATTAGTGTTCACCCTCGCTTTGACATTTCATCAAACGGGCCACCATGACTGATCTCGGGGTTTGTGTTACGAACAGGCAGCACACACGCCAGTATGTGTGCTACGTGACTGACAAACAATCCCAGCCGCTTGTTTACACAGGCTCACACTTGAACCCTTAATATAAAGACAGCCAGACGTGCTTGTCAACACACAGGGCCAGCATGACCCTCTCTCCATTTCTACTGGAAATGAATGTAAAGGCTCATCTGTGCTTCCGGTATTCGGGGTGCTGATGGAGTAGGTTGAAGTGCCTCTCAAGTTGGTATTAAATGTTTAGTAGTTGAGTGAGTTTTTCACATTACTCAGAAGCTAATTACCCTCCTCCATCCCCAGCTCCTCCTTTTGTCCACAGTCAAGACTGGGCCTACTGATTTTTCTTGTTGAGTCAGACTCCTTTATCTTAAATTATGTAGTTACATTAATGTTCTTAATGACAATTTAATGATATCTTCTGCATTTATGCTGGTTCTGTTCTGTTTATCCTAAGGGGGTTATCACTGCTCTCCCTGCTTTTATCCATAGGCTGCATGGATGGGCAGCGAGTTTTTGCACAGAACAGAACAGAACTATACCACCAATACAAACTGTATGCTAATTCATGTATGCGTCAATTATCTTTGACGATAGTGATCCTTAGAGAAATGGAATTGAGCTGTGTTGCCTTGGAAATTAGCTGAAATAATATAATATTTTATTTTATTTTACTTCAGTTAACATTTATTTGAAGGGTAACGGAAATGTTTTTTTTTTTATGTTTTTAGTTTTAGTTAACTATAATAGCCCTGTCAAAGGGTAAGAACTTATTTCTTTCTTTCTTTTAAGAAAGTAGTAATTTTGCATTAAAGGTGCATTAAAAAAACATTGATAAATGTTTCTTGAGCAGAAAATCAGTATATTATAATGATTTCTGAAGGATCATGCAACACTGAAGACTGGAGTTATGATGCTGAAGATTCATTACAGGAATATATTGCATTTTAAAATATATTAACATAAAAAAAATACCTGTTTTAAACTGTACAGGTATTTCACAATATTACAGTTTTTATTGTGTTTTTGATTACTTAAATGTAGCCTTGGTGAGCATATGTTCATGTTCGTTTACTGACTGTAGAAACATGGAGTGGTTAACAGCGAAAAATCTAATGACCCCAAACATCTGAATGTTAATCTATGTATTAGCTATATTTCATTAAACGTTAAATATTTATCAAGGTTAAACTACTTTTAGATTTCATTCAGCATTTTTTATTTTTTTTATTTTTTTTATTTGAATCTCAATGTCCTCATTTTCTAAAAGTTTTCCTTAACATTTCCACAGAAGAATGAGAAGTTAATGATGAAAGTAAGGAGTAAACTAACTGCTCCTTTATCTGTAAATTCATTACATGTGACTTAAAGATATGCTATGCTTTTTGGCCATTTAATTTGTATTTCCTTTGCATCTTAAGTCCAATTAACAGAAACACTTAAGATTATTTACCAATTAAAAATAAATAAATTCAATGCCCAAAACGTCTGTTGCACAATGCCATAAATGTATGCGTTTTTAGTAGGTTGACTTATTGTGCCACGGATCATTAATGTTGTGTTTGTTGTGACGGGAAAGGAGCTTCCTTTGTGTTCCTGCTTAGCCGTATTGTGGAAATGTGGCCTGTGCCCGTTAATTGCCTAAGAGACGCCCAGTCACACACGCTTTGTGCATGAAAACACCTGTCACCGTCATTGTCTCTGATCCCTAAACCTGTTCCAGGCGTGTCGGTGAGGGGTGTGCACGTGCCTGTGTGTGTGTGTGTGTGTGTGTGTGTGTGTGTGAGCTTCCAGGGCTGGAAGCATAGCAGGAAACGGAAACAAGGTTTGCCAACAGACAATTACGGAGGAAAGAGAGTGTAGTTGAGAGTTGTGACTACTCTCACACTGGGAAAATATGACGCTGAGCCAAAAATGCAGCAGCCCCTTTCCCGCTCACTCATCTTAATACCCCATCAAACACTGTGAAAATTTACAACAACACTTTAATTATTGACGCTTGTTCTCCTACATTAGATGTTTTGTGGTGTTTACACGATTCGGATCCGCAATTGGAGTAAACGAACATGAATATGATGTTTTTTGCCTCTGAATTGGATAAATTAGCTTTGTTATTGTCCTGCAGTGGGGGGCAGGGTTTCATTTGTTACGCCGAAATCTGTGAAGTGTGACATATTTCAATTTAGATCAGAATTGGAGAGAGTGAACAATATTAAACTGCATTTTGCTGCCATGAGTATCATTTTATGCAAATTTGTATTTTATTTATTTTTTTTGTCTTTTTGAGATTTTCGATATCTTTCTTTGGCGCTCTTCTTTGATCAGAATAAAAGAATGATGCTGTATGTAATCGATCTAATTTGATATAGTCAAGGTTGTTTGCCACCTCAGTTTACAACACTTTAATTAAACGGTAGAAGAAAGTCGGAATGCGTGTTTAATTGAAAGCTAGATTAAATTATTGTATTTGCTCAATCGAGATGCCTTGTGGGTATGCGGCAGGTTTCATTTTGCACGAGAGACGGATGCTCTGCGTGATGACAACCTGCTGGTGCCCAACGCACAGACACACACATGCAAACAATATTAAAAACAATATTAGTTTCATCAACTATAAGGCAATATGAATATCCTCCAGGCGGAGCGCCGCAACATTTTTGGTTAAATATCTTTCTTTGGCGCTCTTCTTTGATCAGAATAAAAGAATGATGCTGTATGTAATCGATCTAATTTGATATAGTCAAGGTTGTTTGCCACCTCAGTTTACAACAGTTTAATTAAACGGTAGAAGAAAGTCGGAATGCGTGTTTAATTGAAAGCTAGATTAAATTATTGTATTTGCTCAATCGAGATGCCTTGTGGGTATGCGGCAGGTTTCATTTTGCACGAGAGACGGATGCTCTGCGTGATGACAACCTGCTGGTGCCCAACGCACAGACACACGCATGCAAACAATATTAAAAACAATATTAGTTTCATCAACTATAACGCAATATGAATATCCTCCAGGCGGAGCGCCGCAACATTTTTGGTTATTAATTTGACAGATTGTAATAATTCAGCATGCTGTCTTCACCTGCAAATACATTATTCAAAATTAAATGATTAAAAATGGAGTTCAGTACTCCCTGCGATGCATTAAACAGCATTGCTTAAAACTCTGTTTGAGTCCCATGGCCTTTTTGCACCAGTTTTTACCCTGTAGGAAGAATTTTGATAAACCAAGGAAACAGACTTTGCCTTCTGATGAAGACAGCACATGAACAAGACCATTAATCTTAAGGACCGTCTTCTACACTAGCAACAGAAGCTTGATTTCATGTGCATTTCTAAGATGCGCAAGAATGCAATTCTTAATGCAGTGCAACGGTCCTTTTCCCTACTGAAAGCTGGAGGAATGTGTGGTCTTTCTAGTGACGCGAGTTGACCAAGAAAATCTTGCTGGTGAGGGGTCAGTGACGAGGAATGAGGAATTTAAAAATGCAATTAATTTTATTGAATTCATTGCAACATACATTAACTTTAATTTTTGTATTGCACTTCTTATAAATATATATATTTATTAATTTTGTAATTTTTTTATAATTTTTTTAATAAATAATGATTAATATGAGAAATGATTAAAATCAAGATATATGCACATGCATTCAAGTTGAAAGAAAAAAAATATTTTATTACATTTTACTTTATGACTCTTTTTAATGGATGGCACCATTTTTACAGTTATTAAGTTGTAATCACTTGTAAAGTTCGGGCTGATTATGGTCAATAAAAGTAAGTTCGGGTTGATTATGGTCATGGTAGAGCACCAGTTTAAGAGGATCTTACTGTGTACATTCGATACAGTCTTCATTCAAGTCTTCATTTACTCACCTTCTTGTCATTC
>NW_015505579.1:1098393-1102105 GCF_001515645.1 Sinocyclocheilus grahami
GCCAGATCTTGTATGAAACACATCTTTCTCACACGATCGACACATACCAATTTCAACACATTTGTCCCCTCAACTTGGCAACCTACAGCCCAGTGATGCTATTGATATGTGCACAGGGAGTACCGCGGGAAGGAAACAATGATCACTGGTAGAAATGGGAGGAGAAGACTCCAGTGAAAAAAAAGCTAAATATACATGTAAATTGAGATATAGCTCAAAAGGCTATGGTTTAATAGATTAAATATGAGCGCTGCAAGTTTCAAAGTCAGGTGCTGCGCTGCTTGGTTTACTGAGGTTACCGGGGAAATGGCTATATTCCTGCTGAAAAACACCACCTGCTGGCAGAGAATTCATTTGTTTAGAGACCAAAGCCAAAAACGACCCTTATTTTTACTCAGAAAGCATGCAGTTGTAAATGTGAACTGGTGGATCGACAAGAAGAAAATTAATTATAAAACTCTAAAGATATAGCCTGCCTACACTAAGATATATTTATGTTATTAAATGAATATAATTGTTTGATAATAATTGTTTAAATTAATATAAATATAATATAATATAATATAAATTTTTTTACTTTTGACTCCGCCCCCTCAACCCATCCCCCCCCCTTCCCGTATTCTGGTACCCAAATGTTGACAGGTATACCAGGGGCCCTTTACCTGCATGCACCAAAGGCGTGTTTTTTGTCCACAGGTCTTGAAGCATACAATTAGCACAGCTCGTTCTGCAGCGAATTACGGCTTTAAAGCACCTGAGAGGCCCCTGAAACGATGCATGTCACCCGTGGAGCTGTTTCCACTGTGTTGAGATTTCATCTTTTCTCAAATCAAGTGATATGGCTTTTGCACAGAGCAGTGCAACTTACTAAAGCACCAAGGTCATACGGCTCACTTAGTTTCCAGCCTAAATTACTTTTCACCGGTGTTTTAGTATGTTTTCCTCCTAACAGTGGTGTTAAGGCCATTGTGAATTTGTATTTTCCTAGACTTCATTTTCAGTGTGTTTTCTCATAAGCCCTATTTTTTTTCTCAACATATTCTGTCGGTTAAGGTAATTGCTGCTGAAATACCGGAGACAAAACAAGCTGTACTGGTAAAGTTTCTCAAGGGCAACATTAAGCCCAACCCAAAGTGCGGCACAAAAGGTCTGCTGTGTCTGCAGATACACGGATCATCAGCCTCAGGAAGGTCAAGGAAAGGTCACTTTTACCTTTGAGCGGTTTGCTTGCTTTGAGGTTGCCTTTTCGTCCACATGCCCATCGAGCATCACCTACGCAAGTCATGCAACACCAGAGAATATTGATACTGGAAAAAACTAAAAACAAAGAATAGTTCAAGATGAATATCGGTTCTTAACACTTGCCCACTCTAATTGAAACCTACTAACACTAGAACATTTGTATGTAGACATACAAATTAGCACAGTCACACACACAGACTAGCACAGATTTCCTGCGTGTTCATCAGTCCACCTTACATACACTTAAGACTATTCTATTAATTGACTAAAAATACATAAAAAAACATAGTAAAAAAGTAATATAATGTTTATTTTGTTTATCAAAATTTTATATTTTTTCATGACAAAGAAACATGCCATATTAAAAGAATGGCATTCTTGAAAAGATAACTTTATTAATTTGTTTGACAACTTTGTTTTTTTTGCTTAAAAAAACACACATACACTAATCTCTTTCTCTTTTTTTATATTTTTATCTATTAAGTATGCATTAAGTTGACCAAATGTGACAGTACAACATTTTATAATATTACAAAACATTCCTATTTCAAATAAATGCTGTTCTTTTGAATTTCTATTCATCAAAAAAAATCTGGAAAAAAGTAACATCTGAAAAACCTTTGTCAAGTCAACACACAAAACAAACACACAACACACAAAACAAACACACAACACACAACACAAAACACACAACACAAAACACACAACACACAACACACAACACAAAACAAACACACAACACAAAACACAAAACACACAACACACAACACAAAACTTTGTGGAAATTATATGAAATAGAAGACTCCTGCAAACCCTCAAGACGGTGTCAAGATCAAGGTTTTCATTGTGAACCAATAATAACAACACACAACACACAACACAAAACACACACACAACACAAAACACAAAACACAACACAAAACAAACACACAACACACAACACACAACACACAACACAAAACACACAACACAAAACACACAACACACAACACAAAACAAACACACAACACAAAACACACACACAACACAAAACACAAAACACAACACAAAACAAACACACAACACACAACACAAAACACACAACACAAAACACACAACACAAAACACACAACACACAACACAAAACAAACACACAACACAAAACACACACACAACACAAAACACAAAACACAACACAAAACAAACACACAACACACAACACACAACACACAACACAAAACACACAACACAAAACACACAACACACAACACAAAACAAACACACAACACAAAACACACAACACAAAACTTTGTGGAAATTATATGAAATAGAAGACTCCTGCAAACCCACAAGACGGTGTCAAGATCAAGGTTTTCATTGTGAACCAATAATAACCATCTGGCAACCCTTAGCAACACTATAACAAACAACCTAGCATTGTGGCAGTGACTTTCACACTTTTTAGTCTCCAGCAGTAGCTTTAGTAGATATAGACTTGTTTATATGAGCTATGATTGTTTATATTTTCTGCACCTTTACTCATTTTTTCTATCTTCTCAAAACCAGACTGATTAAAAAAAAGATCATCTACAAGGACGCAATACGGTTAAAACAGCCTTTTGGCCTTGATCTCTATCAGTGTCACAGACACCATGGAAAAGAGCTCTAATGATGGTAGAACCTGCTAATTTGAAGGCAGTTATAGCTGACACAAACAGTGCTTATACTGATTAGAGTTGCAATTTAGAAAGTTCCACCTTCAAGGCAGGATCGCGAAAATCATTAATTACTCTCTGAGGAGTTTTCTCTTCCTTCCGAACCAATTTTTGCATTTTCTGCGAGTTGCAATCATCCTTGTAGAACAAGAAAGGTTGGTTTGACCTCACATCGGATGGTTAATTAGTACAAAACCTCACTTTTTCATCTCTGTGCTTTGTTTAAATTGTTTATTAGTGTTTTTTTTTTTTTTAAATATCGGAATTTGTCAAAGCACATTCCTTTTCCACTTTTCCATTAATTTAGCTAAATTGTTTGATTGGAAATAATTATACAGAGCTAATCTCAAATCATAATTGGTGCGTCATGAGAATTGCTCTCTGGTAAATACGATTCTCCATCTGCTGACACAATGCTGAAGTTCGCTTCAGTCTCCATTAGTCGTTCGCAATGAAGTATGAAAATGATCATTCTGCGTCTGAACAGCTTTAATCCAGGTGTGGGTCTCCTCAGCACGGAGAGGATTGAGAGCGGTGGGTCAGGCGCTCAGCCCGTGTGAACATCGGCTTGATGGGAAAGTGGGGGCTCATTTCTTCACATGCCTTGATGTTAGTTGATGAGACGAAGACCTGCATGTTGATGAAGTGGTGGGCTGTGTTTAGAGTAGGAAGAATGAACATGTGCGCTCAAGTCTCCAGCACAATGTTTCTTCTGTCCTTCGAGAGCTTCAAGCACTGTAAGATATACAATATCAATGTGGAGGTGGATACAGCAC
>NW_015505579.1:1102360-1107740 GCF_001515645.1 Sinocyclocheilus grahami
AACTAATGTGTGAGAACATTTTTTGATGGGTCTGACCTGGTCTCAATCAATCAGTCAATCAATCTGTATTTATTTATTAATTGAACAGGTAACGGGTTAGGGTTAAAACAATATGGTTAGTATTAATATAAATAAAATAGTTGAAGAAGAATTAAAGAAGAATACATTTTTATTTAATTTTATTTTTTTCAAATATATAAAAACATTGCTAGAAATAAAAACTGGATCATTATTTTATAGGGGCAAAATGTTGGGCAAAAAGACTGGTCTGAGTGGGAAAATAAATATTTATTATTGCATGACTTTTTAATACTAATATGATTATATTTTGAGTAATAACATGCCTGTCTATTTGTGCACATGGTATGTTTATTCAGTGATGCCATTTTGCATAAAGCTCTACCATCCAAAGCCATTGAATTAAGGTCAAAGGACAGCATGACATGAGAATGGCCTCTATTCCTGTTTTCCTGCAGCTACGATCACTGTTTCTCAGATCATCGATAAATATTATGTTTACATGTGTCATCAGAAAGAGCTCATGGCGATCTCCGGCGGGCTCTGGCTTGTTTACTTCACTTCATAGAAAAGCCATCATCGCTGTCTGCTGTATTTGTCAGATGACTGTCTGCTGCAGTGGATGAACAGCTTCCCTCCAGTCCAGAATGTTCCGCTATCACCGCGAGGAGATTATGTGTTCTGCATCGGATGCGTGGTGGCATCTCTCCAGCGCACTGCTGCTGCGAGGCTATTGTTTAGAAGCCTCGGGAAAAGACCGTACTGAAATGCAGTCAATTTTTATAAGAAGCATCAGAAGAAGAGAATGGGGGAAAAAAGAACATTCAAACTGGATGCAGAAAGCCTGGGGAATTTAATCTTGTTATGCCACGTTACGTTTTGCGTCCTACATTGAATAGACGTGTGTTATCCGTTTGTTTGTTAGAGGATTGGAACGGGGATAATTCTTTGTAGAGCTGCTTGTTTCTCGGGCATGTGTGCGAGGGAAAGATAGATTTTAGGGCAAAGATAATGTGAGGCCGCTGAGCGTTCTCCCTCTGGATGGACTGTGCTTCGCTTTTAATCAGATGCAATCAAATAAACATCTCATTTATGGACCGAAACCTGCAAGGTTTACTTTGTTATTCTCAGGGTATCAGCTTAAGTTACACTTTTTAAAGTTATATTAAAGCTTACAGCTTTATATCTCAGCTATACACTCTAAAAAATGCTGGGTTAAAAATACACTCCCAGCAATTGGGCTGTTTTGACCCAGCGGTTGGGTTAAAAGTTTAACCCAACCGCTGGGTAGTAACCCAACAACTGGGTCAAAACAACCCAATTGCTGGGTTTGTCCCAATTTTCCCCATCACTGGGTTGTATTTAACCCAGCATTTTTAGAGTGTAGACCTCTGTTCTGGAATCTTAGTCCGTTCCTAAACGCTTTCAAATCACTGATAATCTTTGGTTATCAAGTTGCCAGTGCTTTTCTTTTTCAAATCACACTAAATTATTTTAATGAGATTTAAATCTGAAGACTGAACAGATCCTCTGATCTAAGCTTCAGTAGATTTGAATGTATACTGCCATGCAAAGGCAAAAGACCATAGCTTCGATTTTTGTCGAAAATTAGTTATTGATATTTCTGGGACATTCAAGACATCCTTTATCATGTGCATAGGTATATTGAGTCAATTTCGTTGTTTTTCAGAGAAACTAATGGGTCGTCTCAACCGTAACTTCGAAAATCCACAGAGAAACCAAAGCAGAACACCGTATAACACCAGTTACGGCTCTTTCACTTTGTTTGGAACACTCAAATTGAGTTACGGCGTTCTGCCTTTGTTTAGCCGTGCGGCAAAATGAAGTTACGGTGCCGGGTTGGAGGGGTTTTTTTACTGTCCATTAAAGTCTGCCGCATTTTAATTAAACTGTAGACAAACGAATTCGATAGATCGTGATCTACCAAACAGCTCCATATAACAAAGCACTGTAAAGACTAGATACCTTAGCAGCAATACGTAATCGTGAATATTCTTTAAAGATTTTTTTTTCTTTTTGTAATGCAGATGATTCACCAGGCTGTCACGTCTAGTTGGACGCGTGTGGACTCGAATGCCGTAGCTAGCATGATCAATCATAAAATCAGTACTAACAGTTCGCAATTAAATCCATATCCTACCTTTTCTTGTAACCCGATAAAATCAATCCATGGCGATGAATGTCATCGGAGATGTTTAATCCACAAGCATTCTGAGCATTATTCCTGCTTGCTGGCGTTCACATCAATCCACAAGTCGTTCTTTTAGTTTAGGCTATTTAATACAAGTCAATATAAAAGCAATTATGCTATGTCTAGCATTCTTTTACGTTAATGAGCATAGCAAATAAATTGGTATCCACGGTATCCACTCACGTTTAATTTTTAGTCTGCTTGTTACGGTCAAAAAAACAAAACAAAAAAACAATTAATGCAGTCACATTGCTATATGCAATAGCCTATATGAGATAGCTATTCAAGGAATCCGTGATGTTCTTCATACAGTCCAGATTTCCATTTCCTGCAGCAGTAAGACACCCCCATAACAAGACTGCTCCAACTCCATTTTTGACCATGGTAATGGTGTTCTTCTGCTCATATGCCTTGCCTTTTTTGCACCAGACATACCGCTGATCCATGGGTCCAAAAAGTTCCAGTTTGGTTACATCACTCCATAAAACATTCTTCCAGAACTCCGCAGGTCTATCCAAATTCATTTTAGCATATTTAAGCTGGCCTTTTATGTTCTTCTTGGTCAAGGTGTGCTGAGATAAAGGCCATACTTATTTAGTGTTCTTATACTCTGCACTGAAATTGTTATTTTTCCCTCCTTTCATCAGGTCAGCTTGCAAATCTTTAGCAGTAAATCTTTCTCAGCTGCTCTGATCAAACATGTTATTCCACTTTGATGAAATGGCGCTTTTTCTCCAGTGGCCTGGGAGGTTTGTTGTGGTATGACACATTTTAAGTGAATGTATGAATAATGCTGTCAGCTGTGTTTCAAGGAACTTGTGTTTTGCAAAAACTCTTATAGCAATAGCCTTTCTCATTAAATTAAACACACTACTACTCTTTTGACTTGTTATAGAGTTTCCAGAGGCTTTGGAGTTTAGCTTTGCCATCTACAGACTGCTCATAAAATGAAGAGCTGCACATAAATACATGCAATATACATTGTTGAGTAAATAAGACATATCATAAGACAAAATAAGTATCCGCAGGCACATCGTATAGGATGCTATTTATTTTGAACGTTTTGCACAACAGTTACGTTTTGCTGTAATAGGTGTGTGGACAGGATACTACATCACTATTAAATAAAAGTAAACACAGCTCACCTCATGACCCGCTATATTTTGTATTTGGTCGTTTCCGGTGTCAGCTGTCCATTATTCAAAAGGCGGACATGCGTGGCTTCAAATGCATGTCTGTTGTTAGCACCTCACCTTTGTTTGCATAATCAGAGGCCGGAGGTCTTTCGAGATTGTCTTCGTGTTGGATGCCCTTGAGGATTGGCCCCCATGTTTACACCAACAAGGTGAATCAGGGCACACCTGAGACGTACGGGGAGTACTTACGAAAAAAAAAAACATTGTCTGCTCTTGTCTAAAGTAATTTAGGCTTTCTAATTTAACCATAAATCTACCATTCAACTTTGCAGGGATTTTAAAATGCCTCATAATTCATGTCTAAACGCTGAACCGGCAAATATTACCTCCACAGCGGCGTGCACGGCAATAACAAGGGTAATTTGCGGCAATGTTGTGCAGTAAACTGTTTACTGAGGATGCAAGCAAGGACTGGCATTATGTTGACATCCACGAGGCAGTAAACAATCTAAAAACAATTAAGGTTAGCATAGAGAAAAGACAACAGGACACAAGCAACAGGCGTCTGGAGTTTTTATGAAACCTGTTTGACCGGTGCTCTCAGAATCCTGATCAATCGAAACAGACCTTCACAAAGGAGGGTTTTAGGAGCTCTCGAGTCTCTATGGTTTATAGTCTTTGCTTAGCCTTTATAAAACTTGTTTTTCATAGTCCTGTTTTCTTTTACTTTTTAAAAATGTCCCACATACTTTGGCATTGACCTTTTAAAAATAGCTTCATTCATCTGAAAATTGGACAAAACACACATAAACAGACAAATCCAAGCGTCCTTGACATGACTGACAATCAGGATTCTTTACTTATAGCCGGATTGATTTGGAGCCTAATTCCCCGTACTTCCAGAGAAAGACAGACGGGAATATGTGGACAAATGGTAACGGTCTTTGAAATGAGTTTTAGCTGATACGGTACTCAGGATCTATACGCATCCCACGTTTCCGAGCAGCACCTCTTCCCCTCTTGTCTCATTAGGGACGGAAGAACCTTTGGAGGAAAAACCGTTGACAAGCGCTTGACAAATTCCTTTCACTTTTTCTCCCACAATAGTTGATGCTTCCATAGTCTTCCTCACTATGAGTTTGTTCTGAAACTAGCACTGAAATGTACCATCTGTTCATCGTAGCGTGACGCACTGACAACCTTTCGCCCATCACTCAAAATAACCTGCCATGCTTGAAGATTCATAACAGTGTTTGTTACCTTTACTGGTTTTGAAGTTGACTGTTAGGGAAATGCGAGCATCTGTGTTTGAGAACACGGCTATCATTTTCTTTGATTTGATAAACTCCCACGGTTTGCATTTACATGAGCAATTGCTTGACTTCCTGTCACCGTCTTCTTCACATATTGGCACATTTGCATATGATTGTTATTTTTCCATGGTACACTGGCCTTTCCTTATCTTTGAGTTCCCTTGTGGAGGCATTGTTTAAATCCAAAGGATCCGTGAGACCCATTCTTAAAGGATTAGTTCACCCAAAAATGACTATTCTGTCATCATTTACTCGCCCTCAATTTGTTCCTTCCTTTCTTCCATGGAGAAATTTGCTGGAAGACTTCGCTGGTCCCTCTTTTCAGTGTAATTACAATGGAGACTGGAGCTTTTAAGTTTCAAAAAGGATGCAAAAGCACTTTATAAGTGTCCTAAATGGACTCATGGACTGTATTCCAAGCCTTCTGAAGTCATATTATAGTTTCATGTGAGTGAAATGTAAGTTGTTGGCAAAGACATTGTATATACCTAGATTGTTTACTTATTACTGCGAATGGGAGAAAGTGCAACATGCAATATGGAGGAATAATTTCATCTTCTTAATAAAATAGCCAATTTCCAGTGGGATAAAATAATTGCATCATTGCATCAGCTGTCGTTAGATGCTCTGGTTCTGGCTCTGGTTGTCCTGAGACTTAGGACTGCACACGCGCATTGGCTGGACCAACCTAAAAAAAAAAA
>NW_015505579.1:1108276-1129777 GCF_001515645.1 Sinocyclocheilus grahami
TTCATTCCGTGTATATATATGTTTTAGTTAGTTATATGTTAGATATAGTTTCATTTTATTAAATCCCTTATATTCACAACGGATTGTCTCTGTTTACTGTTCACAGTTCCAAGTCAATGAATGTTTGAACCCTCGCTACATTTTGAATTACTGCTAGCACTGTACAAAGAAGGACAGTTTATTGCTCCGTGGGCAGAAAATAAATATTCCTTGAATTGATAAATGATTATATTGTCTGCTCGGTGGACGGACAGATCAAATAATTGTAATATTGATTCTGCTACAGTTAATTCGAAGATATAATCTAAATATTTATTATGAATCATAACCAGTTATAATTCGTCATAAATATTCCCCTTTTTAGAGCTAATAAATAATAATAAACGTTACATATATATATAAAATATATTTTTTAGTGCAATCTGTGGATATGAAACAACATCATACATGGTGTGATTGCTGTTTTTAACTAACTGAAGGGGAGGATTAATTTTTTTTAGATCAATTATTATGATTATTCTTTGCTCATTTGCACCATTTTATGCATACTTTCCAGTCTCAGTTCTTTGCAAGAGCATGGACAGTATCGACTAGCATAGTCTTGTCCTAATGCAAGATTTCTTTTTCTTTTTTTTTATCTCTACAGAAATATGTCATGAGTGAATAAATGATGACATAATTCAGCTCTTTCAGCTCATACAGTATTTATATTGATGTGTACATGACACCGCTGAACCATTGTTTCTCATGTGATGTTTCTCCTGAAGTGAGATTTCAAGTGCTTTTTTCTTTATAATAAATAAATTTTTATATATATATATATAATGAGTTACACTGGAAAATGTGCAATTAGGATCCATTTCTTGGTCAACTTTGTCTGCTGTTAAATTTAATTAAATAAAAATTAAGTACTACCTAATAGACCTCCAAGGTATTATAATGTGCAGTTCAATTTAATTTAAAAATAGTAAAATGAATCCATATTACCTGTATTCTGTATATTCCAAGTATTTAAAAGGACAGCAAGGATATTCAATTTCCAGAAGGCTGTATTCATTAAACTAATGCTTGCTGCTATTTCCCTAGGGGTGGCCAATCTCTGTTTAAAACATGTTTGTGTTTTCTCATCATAAAAGGTTTTGTTTGCATTGAATATAAATGCAAATTAATCATATCTCTATAGGTCATGTTCACGTTATTGGGCAAAATAATACAGTACAGTTGAATTTCCGTAAATAATGTTGGCAACGGCAATATGTGCAAAGACAGTTTAGGATGAGAAACTCCTGAAAGTTGTTTTGATGTAATTGAGCTCATATTTGCATTTCAAAAGAGCTATATGGTGTGGTGAATATCTCTCAGAGCCATTAATGAAAACAACAACACTCTTCAGACGTTTGTAACAACCTCTTTTTCTTTTAGCTCGCTATACGGAAGCATTCAAAACTCAGATTGAAGTCTAGTAGCAAGACGTCGTTATGGAAATGTACATTGTCCTTGAATTATTGTAACTGTTTACAGAGGACACCATATTGAATATGCTTTTGAAGCTGGTTGCATAGTAGGTAGTTGTGTTGGATAAAGCCAGAACACAAAGAAATAGCCTCTCCATCTTTTGACTTTGTATTTTTGTAGTTTAAATTGACAGGCGTTGAATGCGTATTCAGAAATCTAGCCTTCTAGCTTTAGTGAAACGGGCATATAGTCTGTTGGGATGAATATAAAAAGATGAATGCCCAGAGACATCGTCTTTTGTGTAGTATTTCTGTACTCTCAGGACGTACTATAAAGTCTCCTCTCATCTCTTCACCATGGTAACTGCTGTTTTCTCGCTGTGATTTATGCACCGACGTATTCAGGGATCAGAATAACTACATATCACCATGAGGCTGTTGATTAAATGGCCAGTTGCTCTCAACATTTCCAGCCCGCTAATGTGTCGTTCTCAAAAACTATCCTCCACATCCTTGCCCACAATTAAATGCCATTACATAGATAATTCTGTGCAGCTGTGCTATTTTCATATGGCTTTTACGAATCAATCAGTGTGCCTTAGGGACTAAATAATGCTTCCAGACACAGCTTTGAAATGTGACTCTATGTAGACTATATTTGTGTTTTTACCTTGTGCGAGATGCATTTGTAGTGGAGGAGTTATGTTGATGTGGTGGCCTTGTGTTAATGGTTTGTATCGTTTACCATCTGGAACTCCAGACCAACTGTCACTTTTTAATGAGTTTAACAAGCTCTCGGCTAATTTGTAAAATTCAAAGCTAGTATGAGTCTAGATTACACACAAAGCTTAGCCTATTTTGTCTCCGTCAAGTGATTTTTTAAAAATTTTGATCAAGCTTTTTTTTTCAGTTCTACACCCTTCAAATGGTAACGTCTAAATTGAATGAGATTGTTGTGTTGTTTGACTGACTACGATGGTTGAGATCAAGAGTGATTAATCTGTATTTGAAAAACAATGGAGCGTGGCAGATACGAGCTTGGTGTCAACTCATTGAAAGGTTGTCTGTTTTTACTCAGAGGTTGTGTTATCATCGCCAAGACTCAATGATTAGCACTTCTCTGAGGCAAATTCTTGATTACTCTCCCAACCCATTGAACAATGACTGAATGCTACTAATCGGTTGATGCAATTATCAAAAGCACCCAGATGCTAATTTTTATGACTTGATGGCACTTGGCAACATGGCTTGCTGAAAGCTTGTTGTTGGGGATCAGTTCATATAGTGAACAAACAGAGGTTACATGAATAGTTCATATTAAAGGCAGAGTAAGTGATTTCTGGTAGCCAATGTTGATATTAAAAACCACAAAAAAAAAAACACGCCCCTACCCCAAAAGGGTCTTGCCCCTATTTTGATAGCTCCGCCCCACATATACGTACGCAACCCAGGCAACGATTAGTTCTGTGAAACAAAGCAAAACCAATGTTCCACCGTGTCTACACCGGACGTGGCGCAACAAATCCCCGACAGAAAACTGCTGCCGGGTCCTATTTATGACGTGCTGACAAAAATTTCAAATGGTTTTCAATGATCGTTTGATCACGTCCAGTGTAGGCAGACTTTAGCTGTTGTAGACACGGTGTTACTCATCTATTGAGAAGAAACAAAGCAACCTCGGCGTCTTCCTTGAGTTCTCTCAGCGCTGGAAAGCTGATCCGATATTTACACGGGTCCTACTTCTTGCCTTATCGTTCCGCAGACGTTTTCCTCTTTTGTTTTTTATCCGCCATCTCCATCTTTCTGTCGCTCGGCTCGGCTAATGTCCGTCCCGTGCACTGAAAGCTCTCTCCTCCACATCACGAGTAGACACGCCCCTTATTGCTGATTGGCTACAAGTTTGTTTTGCGATTCGGCCCGAATCAGTTTTCTAAAGTGTTTTTGAAAAATCACTTACTCTGCCTTTATGGACAGGTAGGTGCTGGGCGATATGGCCAAACATAATTATCACGATAACTGGGCCCCACCCTCGCCATGGGCCCCTTTTACTCAGTTCCACTATTACCCCCTGTCCGGTGCCCCTGGACTCAGTTTTTTTTTTTATGTATTATGTATACTCTTTCACATTTCTTTGACTTCATAAAAAAATGCAGCTATTGCTGTTTCTATAGCCATTTCTCTGCTGTCTAACCCTTGACATTTGGAAAGTAAGCATTATTCCTGACCTTGAGCCTAAGAGTCCCTGTTTCATGTTAACTTCAATTCTACTTCTTTTTTTCTATGGTTAAACATATGTTGTCTCCAATTTGGGGTCCGTAAATCAATCCTGTGACCTGCTAAACCCTGACGCCTTTGAGCAGAGTTTGTATCCATTTCTATCAGTTGGGGAAAGAACTGCTAAGAGGGATTGTTTCTCACCTCTTCCTGTCTCAGTAGCCAGACTCATTACTGGGCACATTTCAACCCCAGTCACTGTTTTTTTTAATGGTATATCAAAAAGTGTATATATTTTTTAAATGTGATTGTTAGTACAGTTTACCAGTTTTTACCATACTTTCAAAACAAAAATTAAAATAATTGAAGACACAATGTGTTTTACTGAGAAAAAACAAGATTTGTTTTTTAAAAAGCCTTTTTCCAAAAGGTACATCTGGAAAAAGGGGGGTTGTCTTATATTCGGGTCAATACGGTATTTTAAAGTAATTAAGATATTAAATGACAGGCCTATTAGTTTTGCCAATTTTTGTAGATGACTTAAATTTATACAAAAACTCTTTTTTGTTGTTGTTATTCAACTCTTTTTGTTTCTCAGAATGCATCAAATGTATGAAAAATAAGAAACAAATTCAATAATGAAATAGATTTCCTCACTTTGTGGACTTAATCTTACATGTGTAAAGATTTAGTAGTTCACTGGTAGAACATTTGCTAATTATTGTGTGATCTGTTATTTGTGAGTTATGGTGTTGTACTTGTGCATATTTTAACTTGTTAAACAGTTAATAATAAGTCTCACCATACAAAGTGTGCAAATGCTTCATTTTGGATTTATGAATGTTTGTGTCTGCAGGTTTAACTATACTTAGACTGTTATAGGCCTATAAAAATGCCACTCTCTCTTAATATACACTTTTTATTCCCAGCCATGTTACTTAAAAATTTACTTTTTCATTCCCTCCTGGTGGAATAACCTGCCCAACTCAATCCGAGCAGCTGAGTCCTTAGCCATCTTCAAGAAACGACTAAAAACACATCTGTTCGACCTTTATTTGACCCTCTAACTCTAGCACTTTCTATTCTATTTAAATTCTACTTTATCTATTTATCTTCTTTTTTTATAAAAACAAACAAAACAAACAAAAAAAACCCCTAGCTTTCTATTTTTTCTATTATATCTACTTGTTTTTCTTTTTGTATATGTGTGTGTAATATATATATATATATATATATATATATACCTTGCTATGTGTACTGCATTAGGCTAACAGAGACTTGACATTTGCACTTATATATTGTTGCTCTTTTGTTAGTTTTGACTGCCACTCGTCACATACCCCCATCGCCCCTCGCAGGCCAGGAGGTACTCCCGAGACTGCGCTCTACTCCCCCCCTCCAGGGGAGCCGATCACGGCGGCCGCGGTGTACCTGGGGGTAAGGACAGACAGACGAGGCGAGAGAGGAAGGATGAGGAGACACAGAGACGAGAGAGGGGAGAGAGGAAAAAAAATAAAATCTTGTTCCGGTTCTCAGACACACTGGACAGCCCTCGGCGGATGGCCCGACACTCCTCCGCTGCCTAGTGGACGGCGATGACTCCTCCGGGTTCGGGCAGCCGGCAGGAGTCCCCGTTCCCTGCTCCTCCCCATCATGGCGGATGGCAGCAGGCTCCGGCCTCAGGCAAACGGCGGTGACTCCTCCGCTCCCTCACAGATGGCAGCCATCCCTCCCCAACCCAGGCAGCCGGCAGCGAGTTTGTCCGCACCCCCGGCAACTCACTCCAGCCCATCGCCCCGAGCCTCCATGGTGGCAGACTGCTCCGCCATGCTCGATGGCACCACGGATTCACCACAGCGGCGAGGGATCTCTGGCAGCGTGTCCCTCCCTCCTCCCGGGTTTCGGCACCAATGTAACAATGTTTGTAGTCAAAGGAGGAAGGAGGCGGGAACCGGCGAACATTTAAGACTTTAATAAAATAAACACTCAAAACGAAAGTAAAGCGGCAGCCCCTCGCGGGGTTCCTTTGTGACTGCCGCACACAAAACACAGAATAAAGTCCAGGCCTGGTCCTCTCTCGTCCAACACTGTCGTCACTCCTCCTTTTATCCTTCCGGAGCTCCTCCGTGGGACTCGAGACCGATGAGTGGCGCAGGTGTCGTGCATTAGCATTTTCTCCACCGGCCTCGCTCCGTTCCCATGGCTCTCGGCCCCGCCCCTCTCGTCACATGTATAAAATACTGTATGGGGTTTATGAGATTTGCAAATCATTGCATTCTGTTTTTATTTACCTTTTACACAGTGTCCCAACATTTTTTGGAATGGGGGTCGTATTCGTGTACAGCTGAATTATAGTTTAGTTGTGACCTCTTGGACTGCAGTAATGATATAGTAGCTTTTTACGTACTTAGAAAACACCTAATGATTCAGAACAATGAATGATGTAATTTTCTATTCAAGTGTCATTAAAGTCACAAAAATCAATGCTTCTGATTCTACTGACAGAAAGTATATGATAAATGCACATACTAATGATATTTTCTCTCAGCTTTTGACACTTTTTTATGTTTTGTTCATTCCCTAACGGACCTATCAGTTTCATGAAATAATAATGTGTTTTAGTAAATGGTCTAATGTGTGAATAGTCACAATTCATCCTCCCCCTGTTGTGCTCTGGGTAAAACAGGTTGAGGTTTGATACAAGCTCATTATCTAGTATTTTAAGACATTCAATATGCTTGCCCCCCACCCTCTAGGTCCTTGTTGTAGTGCAATGTGGTTTTATTCAGTCTTGTGTTGTCATTCGGCCTAAGGGAAGTTCCAGACTGACAGTTTGGACAGATAGCTTTCTACATGTACCTCTTGAATCGCCTCTATAGAACAGCCCATGGGTTGAATTATGTGGCCCACTGCTCCGTAGATGGGCAGCACTGGATGCTTACGAACTGACAGACCGGTCTATCCAGTGCCCCCGTGGACTAGTTGAATCTACTGCTGTAAAACCCACTCTGGGATAAACAGCTCCATTTACAAAAACACTTTTTGACAGCATAGCAGATCCGCTTGGTTAAAAGGACCTGGCGACATTCCCAAAAGTGAAGGAGTTTGGTAAATGTATGTGGGTGTTTCTTCAGCTATAAGCCCCTCTGAGGACTTAAAAAAATATATATCTTAAAACACCGTTTTCACACGTTCACTAGTTTATGTCTAAAAGTGGATATACATCACAGGAAGATTGTCATTGATATGCATCACAGGAAAAGTTTTCTAATCCATTTTTTTTACCTATTTACATCACATCTCAAATGATGCATTTTGCTTAATTACATTTTGTCTCATTTTTATATTTTAAGCATGCCCTGATATTTTTGCCTCCTTGGTAACCAAGGTACTATTGTTCAATCAATCAATCAGTCAGACAATTAATCAATATCAAATAAAACCAAAATGGCCAAATCATTAATGATAGTGGAAATGTTGCCACAACTGACAGATCCTTCATAATTTGTGGGGAGAAATTATTGGTAAATCACTGTCCCCCCACTCTTTGTTTAGATGATCTTTTTTATAATAATAATTTTAGGATCTATTTTCAATGTTCATAGTGTATAGTAATAAAATATATAGATATAGAGATTACAAAAAAAGGAAAAAATTAGTTTTAATAAAAATCAACCCCTTTGTCATAAATGCGCCTATAGCTAAAGAAACACCAGCACATAAATGTATACATAGCCTTTGTGTCCTGTATTAGATATTTCATAAAAAAATGATTAAGCCTGTTTTAAGATAAATAGGTGTTAATGGTACATTGATGGGATGACAGACATATTTTATGGGTCCTCAAGGGGAAATTCAGGGCAATAGTTTCAAAGCTATACAACACATTATTCATAATATTAAGAATCTTAAGAATAAAGATAATGCATCAAAAATATCCCTCCATGTTCTGTCAGAAATAAAAAGATTATCTTTAATAACCCTCGTTATCATTTCAATCTTATTGTATTCGACTTGTTCTGTTCCAAGACTTTGGTGTGGCACAGTTTACACAGTTTTTCTCCTAGCTTTTCTCCTATGCATTCTCCTATTGTCTGGCCAGACAATCCAAAGCGCTTTGATGTAGATACTGAAAAACACTTTTTAAAAAACCCACACTTGTCATAAATGTGTTATTCACTCATATTCTTCACGTTTGCATGGTGGATTAGCCAAATGGATTTTGTCCACTAATGAAAAGCGCACATTTCACACATTACTTGTGAAACTTAACATTTACACTTCTTTAAGTTCTCGGTGTAGGTCACTCTCATCAGCTTGTTTTAATTTCACAGGCGTACTTGTGCGTACGAAAGGTTAGCCGACACGTGTTTGAAGATGTTAGATTGTGGACATCAAGACTGTTTCATGAATCATTAATGTATGCAATATAATCATTATATATCATTATAGAATATATTTTAATAATTCTATAATATTATATAATTCATTACAAATTATTTTGTGTGTATATATATATATATATATATATATGTGTGTGTGTGTGTAAAATTTTCCATTTTTATTTTCAATACATCTTGAGGCAATCAAGTGTAGGTAATTAATTGTCCCTTTTTTGACAAGGACATGTCTGTTCACTGTGTAACTTGTTAGAAACCTGTTGATCCCTTCAATATATAGCCATTCTTCCACACCTCACAAACCATTATGTTCAGTTTTAATGTAACCTCAAATCGCACCATATAATTCGTATCAATTGGTGCTAGTCGTGCAATTCAAAGCCATAGATGCTAGAAAAACCAGCAGTGAGAAACACTTAATTTCTCCTGTATGTATTTCTCAGAGGATAGTGATATATAATGGTCCACCTTGGAATGTATTAGTGGATTTATGATTGGAGGCGTAAGCACTCAATACACTGCTGTATCTTTCCAGTGTGCATACTCATTAATTTTCATAATTGATGTATATGAGAAATAATATATTTACTTAAAAGTGTACAGTATGTCTGTCTTTGTGTTTGTTTTATGAAGGACAGGCTCAGTGAAAGTCCACAGGTTCATAAAACATGTCTGATTAAAATTATTTTTTGTCCTCGGGCTCATTTATCAATTTGTTTTCTCTAAACTAGAGAAGAATCTGGGATGGAAGCAGGCAGTGTTACATGCGACAGGTGTTTTGCACTAGTTTTTACAGTAGGGTAGCTTTTCAAGGGCATTTTTCGTCTTTTCTATGATATGCTGGCGTTATGATTTTGTATACAATATTTTGCAGACAGCTACAGCAGTTTTAGGTATTTCGGATGCATGAGGAGGATGGGCCGATGTGGTTTTGGGTAGAGGATGATGAATTTGTCTGTGTGGGCTCTCTGACATAAAGCGAATGCTGAAATGGTCAGGCAAATACCGGAGGAATGATGTATTGTGAAGTGTTTGATTCAGCTGCAGAGATGTGTGAGGTGACCTTCTACAGAGAATATGCTCTTTCTTGTCAAGGTTAGGGTGTATCATTAAAAATGCTGCCCACATTGCAGTTTTATGGATTTAGATTTACATTAATATCAGGTTTTCCAAAACAGAAGGATTAAATGATTTTTTACTACCACAAACATGGATGCATGCAGATCTTCCCTGAAGAAATCTGTGAATTTGCTGAAGAGAAGTCACAAATTTTTTAATTAATTCAAAAGCAATATACAATTAATCAATATCACAGTTACTGTACTGTAATATTGTGCCTTTTAAGATTTAAATTCATGTAGCGACAACTGTTTAGAATGAATCAGCTCAAACTGGCTGTTTCAGTAAATTTGATTCAAAAGCAAATTCAAAAATTTGTTTGCATGAGCTCTCAATATATTATTTTCAAAGTATATTATTATAAATTTAGCTCTTTATTACAGCAATATCAATAAAATATACAAATGAAAAAGTTGCCAAAAATATGGGATGGGAGAAAAAGTTACATTTCAGTGCTTTTGTGTTCACTTACATAACTTTTGCATTTCCCTGAGAATCTTTGAGTTCTCTTGCAAAGGATTTGTGTTTGTTTGCAAAACTTTCACATGAAATGTAAAGTTTCTTGGGGGAATGCAAAAGGAGTGATGGTATATAGTATATACTATATGGACAAAAGTATTGGGACAAACCTCTTAATTGTTGAATTCAGGTGTTTCAATCAGAACCATTGCCACAGGTGTATAAAATTAAGCACCTAGCTGTGCAGTCTGAATTTACAGTGAAACATTTGAAAAAAATAAATAAATAAATAAGGGTTGTTCTGAAGAGCTCAGTGAATACAAGCATGTGGTAGGATGTCACCTTTGCAATAAGTCAATTTGTGGAATTTCATCCTTGCTAGATAATTCATGGTCAACTGTAAGTGGTATTATTGGAAAGTGGAAGCGTTTAGCAACAGCAGCCACAAAGCGGAAGACCGTGTAAAGTCATAGAACGGGTCACAGAGTACTGAGGCACATGGTGCGTAAAAGTCGCCAATGCTCTCGCTCTGTTGATTTCATAGCTGAAAAGTTCCAAACTTTCACTGGCATTAATCAGAACAGACACTGTGCAGCGGGAGCTTGATGGAATGGGTTTCCATGGCTCAACAGCTGCATGCAAGCCTCACATCACCAAGTACAATGCCAAGCATCAGATGAAGTTTGTAAAGCACAGTGCCTCTGGACTCTGGAGCAGTGGAAACATGTACTATAGAGAGACGGATCATGCGTCTCTGTCTGGGAGTCTAATGCACAAGTCTGGATTTGGTGGATGCCAGGAGAATGTTACCTGCCTGGATATATTGTGCCAACTGTAAGGTTTGGTGAAGGAGGGGTTCGCCTTACTTCCAATGAAGGGAAGTCTTAATGCTTCAACATAACAAGATATGCTTCCAATTTTATGGGAACAGTTTGGGGAAGGCCCTTTTCTATTCATGACAGTACACCAGTGCACAAAGCAAGGTCCATAAAGACACAGTTGGATGAGTTTGGTGTGGAAGAACTTGACTGGCCCACAGCCCTGACCTCAACCCCATCGAACACCTTTGGGATGAACTGGAATGGATATGTCAAGCCTGTTATAGCTTCAAATGGGGTTTGAAGCTATTAACATTAAGCTATGTACCAATACTTTTGTCCATGTAATGTGTCTTGGGGGAACACTGAAAGAAGTGTGTGAAAGAAGGCAAACACAAAGGTTCTTGGTGGAACACTCTTTCTCTAAATCGTCATACAGTAATCATAAAGCAGAAAATACATCATGAAACACCAAAGGAATTCATTGGTCAAAAGTTGATGGAGGGCTGCACCCCCAATCAATTTCCAAATGAGGTTACAGAAGTGTCTTGAATCTTAGAGGCTGCAGGATTTGATTTGGTTTATTATGGTGAACTGGATACCGAGACCATTGAGCGATGAATCGGATCCTCATTCAATATTTGCCGAAGTTCAGTGATTATGACCTATGAGATTGCAGCGCACTGGTGGGGAAACCATAATCAATTCTCACGTCCCTGATGAAGAATCGCGTTCCCCTTAAATCAATTATCCCATGTGTCTGGGACATATGCTACATCTCAAGTGTCGCCTTCGAAACACACACACAGGAGTCTAAAGTCTGCTGTTAATTCATTTGTTTGATGAAGGACTCTGTGTATTCCTGTTGTCAGGGATCTGTTGGCCTTGAATTATGACCCTTGGCTCTCATGTAAGGACTGTATTTTTCACAGGAAGACTGCTGGCTGGGCATTAGTGCTGCCATTGAAATGTGTGTAATATCCTACAAGCCCTCCATCACGTGAAAGGTCAAAGTGACAAAGTCATCAATAGGGTGTTTGGGGCTCCTCTGGGAGCCGTGTAGGCTTGAAAACAGCTGCCCTGCTGTTGGTTTAATCCTTTCTGTGCTCCTTTAGATGGCATTTATCCATCTCTGCTTGTTCACCTAATCTCATTTTGGCAACTAATGCTTTGCCCCTGAAAAGTGTGCTGACAGATCAGTTGGAGATAATGACTTGCATACACCAACAAATTGGATCTCTTGAGTTGTTTAACCCAGAGGGAAGGGCTCATACTCTTATTTACTAGTCTGCACTTAGAATAAAGTAACAATTGTATTTCAAGTCTGATTAAGATGTATTAGGGCTGGTGTTTGAGATTCATGAACTGGCTGGCCATCTCCACATTTTGCTTTTATGCAATATGTAACCCATTGTGCATTTTAATATCTAAATGGAATAAGATATTAAGTAGGACATTCAGCAAAAAAAAAAATGCATGCAATAGAGGGACTTTAGAATTTGTTAAACAGACATTATGCTATAAATAGATTTAAAATATATAATAAAACATTGCTTTTTCTTTCTTTCTTTCTTTCTTTCCTCTCAGAGTTCAGGAGAGGTCATTTGAAATCTGTGCCTCATGGTCAGTGCTTTCATTGTTTTTTTCATTGCAGACTGAATCCCTGTGTAGCCTCTGAAGCCAATGAGCTCCTTTGTCTTGTTGACATTAAGGGCAGTTAAACATATCTGCTGCCTTACTTTTTGAAGCTGTTTCCTTGCTGTTGTTAAATAGCTCAGTATTTATGGGGACATCAAGAAATGTATAGTCATTCATGGTTGTTTGCTTTCATTTATTAATGGCGAGTGCATTTTGACGTTTTGCCAGGTACGATATCCTGCTTCCTCTTTCAGATGTCTACATTTCCTAAGATGGATCATTTGATAATGTATGTGACTGACAGGTCTACATGTCCTGCATTGATATATCCAAACTTTACACTGTAAAAAAAAATCTGTGACATTTACGGTAAAATACAGACAGCTGTGGTTGCCAGAACTTCACTGTAAAAAATATGGTAGCAACAGTTTAGGTTTTACAGACTTAACTTAAATTCACAATAAAATACCATATTTCATTAACTGATGTAATGTTAATAAACCAAAATATTGAAGTACTAATATCTGTTTTGAACCATTGTAATGCACTGACAACCAGCAAAAACTGGTGGCGATGAGAAAGTCACATGATGAACCAACGCTCATCACAAACAGCTTTTATACGAGCTGAGGAGGGCAATACTTATATATAGAAGGTGCACAGTGTCATTCACACAAACACTAAACCCCATCATGGCGACACACATAATTCTGAAATAATGCAATAAACATTAATTTAACAACATTCCATGTAAGATTAAACCCTAATGTACACAACTGATAAGAAAAAAACTAAGAAAAAACATGTTATTTCAACAAAAAAAAACATCAAATATGAAGCGTCATGCAGGGAATTCTGGGGATGTCAATTTACAGTTTGTCACTGTAAATTATACAATGACTTTTTCTTTTTCACTTCAAAAAAACGTATTTTTAACAGTATTTTACTGTAAAATTACATTAAATGTAATTACATTTATTCACCGAATATAGTATGGAAACTTACTGTTAACCAGTTAACAGGTTTTTACTGTAGCATTTTTACAGTCTTTTACTGTTAAAATCACAATCATTTTTTACAGTGTAGAAGATGGATAGGAGGACATGATCACACAAAGGCCCAATCCCAATTCTGATTTATACCCCTTCCCCTTCCCCTTCCCCTTCCCCTACCCCTCCGCCTACCCCTTCCCCTTGTCCCTTGAAACAGAGTGTCAAGGGGTAGGGGTGAAAATATTCCCCTAAGAATTGGGACACCACTACTATACGTCATACGTATACATCATACGTCGTCTAGCTCCTACAATGCACACACCTATACTGGTGTGCTGGTGTGCATTAGAGCCTTTAATTACCATTCTATATTAATGCGCTGCTTACTGACACACACACACACACACACACACATATCGGAGATCGCGCAGCTCACACATCCAGGAGAAAAGAAACTTGTCAACACTGCCCCACGACTTTTATTGATAACAGTTTAAATACTGAATCGATACATTGCATTTTCCAGCAACGAGTTGAGCTGTTTTTTTTAAGTAAACTCACTCTAAAAAGAGTCATCTCTCTCTCTCTCTCTCTCTCGAATTGGCAATATTTGAGAAAAGGGTTTAGCGATTTCTAAATATTGGGGGGACTAGCCCCCCTCAATGTCTACGGTGGTTATCGCCCTGATCAGACACGAAAATATGTTGTGGCACTATCATGCCGTCTGTAATGATATAACGTTAGTTAGCAAATATTAGCTATTTTTTTGCAAACATTTCTTTGAGTAACATGACCGTAAATATGAACTCACGATTGAATGTAACATAAAACAAATGGTGCTTACATTTATTTGTCCTTTTGTTCGCTAGGGCAGCCATGTTGCCCCTGAAGCCGGTTTACGCTGAGATAATTCATACCCCTTCGTTTGAAGTGTGATCCCGAACAATCTTCGTTTGAAGGGCTATCTGGCCCTTCCCCTACCCCTACCCCTCCAACCACAAGAGAATCGAGACACCCCTACCCCTTCACGTGAACGCGCGAAACGGAGGGGTAGAGGAAAGGGGAAGGGCTAAGGGGTAGAATTGGGATTGGGCCAAAGTGTCCTTCTACACTTGTGTGAAGTGCTTTCACTTTCAAATTATTTTCAGCAAAATGCCTCATCAAACTGTTCTGCAATTCCTTGGGGAAATCTCACAAATACTGTCAAGAACATGTCTGGACCATTTGATAGAATGAAATGAAACAATGTATTTAGGGGAAAAACAATAAATCATTTTTAAATCAACATTCAATTCACTTTTAAAAATCACTGCATTACAATAGTGCAGTAAGAAATATTTGTCTGTAATTTTATAACTATAGAAATACTAAAAGAAAATTTCTGAAAAAGGTTAATTCATTACTGTATTACATATTCAATTGTTATTCCAAATTAATTTCAATTTAAAAATAATAATCATAATAGTACTGAATACAAACTTCATTTTTTTATGCAGATTAATAGCAAATTATTTAAATAATTTATTTTTGTGAAATGTGAATTTGTGAATACAGTTTTAGATTACATTTATCATTTTGGTATACAGATAGAATATATGACAAGATGACATGATGTGTCTTATTCCTTTGTATACAAGCTGATGTTAAAGATGCAATACATCATGACACTGGTGTCACGGGTCAACTTTTCAAAGGTCAGCTCGTGATACATTGGTCCCATTAGCAGTCATATACAGCTTTGGCTGATTGTTGATGTGATAACTCTTTTTAGTCTGTGAGCCTTCATGCCTTTGGCCTTTAAGTCAGCAGAATTGGCACTCCTTCACAGAATCCAAGATCAGAATCACCACATGCCGCAGATCAGCTGTAAGCGTTATCTTTGAACACGCTACATGCAAAATGTGAAATTTAAATGAACTGCGCAAGCCAAGTCATCTCAGTGCCGCATTGAGCAGCTGATTGATTTTCTCATAAATGCTCCACAAATTTCCATAGAGACAACAATATGGTTTATTATCTACCTAGCTACCCACCAGGAGAAGCTGCTGGAAATAAGAATAACAAATAAGATGATCTCGAGGAGGCGTTCAGAGGCCGCAAGACCCGTGACTTTTGATGCGCCCCTGTGCACAAATCAGAGTACATTTCAATCAAAACCATTATGTTCCATTGCTCTTATTTAAAGTCTGCACTGTAGACTTATTCCGCATCCTCCACTGTAGGCCTGCACTTTCTCAAAGACAACTATATCTACGTTCCGTCCTTTGATATTTTTCTCCGCATGATGATTCTTATGGCTGCGAATGAGATGATGGTGTGATAACTTTAGAGTGTCCTGACAGTTTTACTGGTAAGCCAGTGCTGATCAGAAAATTGGATCTAAATAAGATTTCTATAGAGACGCTCAGCAAGATGGTGTTCAAACACAGGTGATATAGGCTACATTGTAAGAGTTTTTCAATTAAAACAAGCTTAAACGCAATGTCTGCCTCTTCCATCAGCACCTGTTAATCAGACGTTTCTTTTTGTTGTGGCAGATTGGATGAGCCTCATCTTAATAACAGAGGTGGAACTGCTGAGGGAATATGGGACCCAAATGAAAAATGTTTATTTAGAAAATAATAGAAAAACTAAAATGTTCTCTGCACATCAGGGACTTGCCTAAAGATGGAGATGTTTTGGTTATAATAAAAGAAAAGCATGAATCAGAAAAATTATTTTGTTGTGTGTGCATATATTGTTTAGTTAAAGGTGCAGAAACGCCCCTTTAAAGGGGACATCGGATGCAAAATTCACTTTTACATAGTGTTTGAACTTAAATGTGTGTTGGCAGTGTGTGTACACAACCACCCTATAATGATAAAAATCCACCTGGTGCTTTTTTTTTTAAATCCCCACAAATCATAAGCACTTTCTCAGATCAAGCCGTTCATAGATTCTGGGCAAAGTGACGTCACTTTTCACAGGCCCCTCCCACGACTGTTGACGAGCAGTGCCGTTTTAGCATAGACCCGCCCTTAGTGAGCTGTAAACAGTCTGCCATTGTTTCGACGCCGCAGCAGGTGTAGACAAGATCGGCTCCTAAGCGATTGAGGTGTTCTGTTGTTGGATGTAAGAATGAACATAGCAGTCGTCATTTACTCCCGACATCTGATCCGCTGAAGACGCAGTGGATTACTTTTGTTTTTGATGGGAATGAGACCCCTGATCTACATAAATGCGTTTATGTCTGCGTGAATCATTTTACTCCAGACTGCTTTCTGAACGAGGGACGATTCAAGGCAGGTTTTACTAAAAAGTTCAAACTCAAGGATGGATCAGTTCCCACTGTTCATGATCCAGCTGCACCTCCAGAAGAAGTAAGTCCCACACTTTATATTTCTTATTATTATTTGCAAATCGCCTTTGCTCTTTCATGGAAGAGAGGTGAGCAGAGCTCATTAGCATTTAAAGAGACATGCACCAAAATGGCTTCACTCTGATCAGAGCTGTTTTTGACAAGGTAAAAAGGGTGTTGTTTTACACAACCATTGAGGAATTTTAACCAAAGTATGTAGTAGACTTTTCATGAAGACCCTAAAGGATCATACCAACTTGTGGAAAATGGGCATCTGATGTCCCCTTTAAAAATACATAAAAAAGGAATAGTATTTTTGACACTTGTTAAAGAAGTGTAATTTCTGTGCTAATGGCAGCATCCAAAAAAACAGTCTGTTTATTTGAATGTACCGACTTACCGAGTTAGAAAAAAATAACCAGTGGTTTGAGTTTTGAGCAGAACTTCTATGTGTCCAACTGTAGATGTAATCATAAGGTGATCATAATTATTATTGAGTTTTCGTAGGCAAAAAACAATTTCAATTGTAATGCTGTCTGGAATTTTGTGTAAGGGTTAAAAGATTTTGCTGCACAGGTTCAGTTGGTTATACAAATTCATTACATTGACCAGCAGACAACTGCTTGGTTGGACAGTGACTTTGAGTGAATTCATTGACAATGGAGCTTTCACTATTATGCACTATTATTCTTGCATCTGTACAAGTTAAGGCTTTAATATGCTAATTTACATTACTGATTTCAAGATTGTTTCGTTACTTCTGAAGCTTGCCAGTTAGCTAAGATTCAAATGATTATTAAACAACAATCACAAACTAGGCAAAAACAGTAGTCGTTCTGGTGCACCCAGTGTCCAAATTCACTGATTTGTTTTCCAGTTCTGTTTGGTGACACTACTGGTGCAGAAATTCAATTCAATCCAAAGCAGCTTTACAGAAAATGAATGTTTCGACATTACAGTTCAATAAATTGTCATCATTTACTCACCCTCATGTTGTTCCAAACCTGAATGATTTTCTTTCCACCGTTGAGAACAAAAGAAGATATTTTGAACAATGAACAGTTGATGTAGCCATTGGGATATATATATATATATATATGTATATATATATATATATATATATATATATATATACATATACACACACGCATATACACATATACACACAGTTTTATAAATATCTGAAAGTACACTCTTAACATCAGTCAGTCAAGCATTATATATATATATATATATATCCCATTATTTTAAGTGCTTAAAAAACTTTGTTTATTAATATTTTATCAAAGGTAACAAATCATGCAGTTATTTAGTGTAACATATTTATTAAGCAGAAACAATGAACACATTAAAGCAATGATTACATGATGTGATAATGAATATTACTATATAAGGAAAATGTAAGTTTTGTATGTTGATTCAGAGTTGGCTTCATCTGAAATCTTCATAAGAGGTTGGATACAGTCTTGACACTTCAAAAAAAAAAAAGACACTTTTAGCCAACCTGGTCTCATTGTTTATACAAAGGTATAAGTATGTAACGTTTACAAGCACAAAATGTAAATTTTTGTTCATTTTGATCGATGCTGAAATGTAAAATTTGGACATATTTCAACTTTTAAAACAAAACTACTAAGCATTTACAGAACCTTTTATATATGTTTTTTATATATATAGATATTTGTATCATTGCATTTTATAATTTTATCAATAAGCGATTTATATTTTTGCAATTGTATTCAGCTGATTTTGAGAAAAGGTTGTAAGATCATTTGCTGATTTTAAATAGCACATTCAAACACTTATCTGATTTTTATGTAATTATAAATGGTTATGAATACTCTAATTAACAAAGCAGCATGTTACATCCAGATGCCAAGCCTTTCCCTTTGTGTATCTCACAGGTTCTTGGTGTGAATACATTTAATTAGTCATTATTATAATAACAACACATAGACTCAAATGTGCCCACATGCGCACACACGCATGTCTGACTCCATTACTGTCAGCGCACCCGTGAGAGATTGGCAGTCAGCATTAAACTGGTGATGAAATCTTTCATCACTGCCTTATTGATGTAGCTCTACTTGTGGGATCTTGTTTTCTACCAAACCACTCCTGCAAACAAACTTAATGAGACGACGTTTCAACCCTTGCATTGCTTCTGATAGCATTTCAAAACACGGGAACTCCCTCTAGCCCTCTGTCTGGATGCATCTGCTACCTGAATGAGCTCTAGTTATCGGCAAGCTAAACTGACAGCTGAAGCCCACTGTTCTCTGGGTGTGTTTGGGAGCTGTTTTTCCTCTCTTCTCAGGTAGATGAAACACAGTGTGCCAGAAGCCATGTTTGGATGGAAAATGAAATCAAAGTGTATGTTTTTCACCTTGAGGTGGTTTCTGTGTGGTAAATCATTGGTTATTCATCATACTTCATTTTATGCAATGCCACACTCCATCAGCAGTCTACTATAAGTTCATTCATCACTGCCATACACTCTTAAAAATAAAGGTGCTTCACGATGCCATAGAAGAACCTTTTTGTCTAAATGGTTCCATAAAGAACCTCGAACATCTGAAGAACCTTTTTGTTTCACAAAAGGTTCTTTGTTGCGAAGGAAGGTTCTTCAGATTATAAAAAGGTAAGAAAGAGATGGTTCCTTAAAGAACCTTTGACTGAATGCTTCTTTGTGGAACCAAAAATGGTTCTTTTATGGCATCGCTTGAAGAACCTTTTGAAGCACCTTTATTTTTAAGAGTGTAGTGCCTCCAACATTGTTATTACAAAGTTATTACGTTGTATTAAGATGTTACTAAGCTTCTTTTCATTACAAAGGGTTTTGTCCTTGACAGAGATGGTGGGCCATTAAAGTAAAAATATTTACATTGCACACTAGATTTTGAGACCCATCCAGAGAGTTAGGGATACACAGAAGGGAAGAGCTACTGTACTAGCCTTGCTGCTACTGTATTTGTACACTTACTGATAAAGAAGAGAGATCGCTGTGTTTGTACACTGAGCCATACTAGATTAGTCTGTTGTATCACTAACATCACCTAAGGATAGGAATGCAAAATGCCATAAGATATCTCAAAAAGCTTTTGACTGCTGGGCCTCAACGAGACATTATTTTCATCTCCAATGAACTAGCTAAAGACAAGTATTCAACAGAGTTGATCTAATTTAGGGCTCATCGCCTGGTGGACATAATGCCGTTTTTTTTCTTTTTATATAGTCCAGTAAAAAGAGGGGACAGCTCAGCCTTGGGCAGCATATTGTTGCTTGTACGTTCAAATTGGAGATGAGGTCAGATCTCACATGGATATAGCCTAAGGTCTGCTTTTGATATATGTTTAATGTTATTGCACTGAATGGATCTCATTTGGCTCTTTGGAATTTCATAACATAATACAAATTACATTTGTGTCAGTGATGGCAAAATGAGGCACAATGAGAATATTTTCAAAAATGTCTTATTTAATGAAATTATCAAAGATATTTATTGATATTTTCATATTCTCGGTTAAAAAAAAAAGCTTCTAAATGATATGTGTCACGGAGACACCATCTACAACAACAGAATCAATCACGCAGCCACACCCTCAATCACCGGAATACTGAGCACCTGCACCTCATTATCACACACTATAAGAGCACACTCACCATTATGGCTCATTGGCTGGTCTCAAGGTTACTCCTTCTATGACCTTCTCTTCGGCTCTGCTAAAGGACTGTAATGCACCTGTGCTCTGCCTATCATCAAGATCTTTGTGTGCTCAAAGAACTGTGGATTGGAAACCGGGTGCCTCAGATAAGACTATTCTCATCCACTCTCTGCCACATTCACCTCCGTTGCTTCCACGGAGATAACTCTGTTGATATGAGTTTGTGTTTACTTAACTGCATCTCTCCTAGTCCTCATCTTTGGCACACTGTGACAGTATGATTTGTTGGAATCTGACAAAAAATGACTGAACTACACCTGTTTGAAGTCAGTAGAGTCAATTTTGAGAATAAAAGTTATAGTTAAAGTTTTCTGAAGGTTCCAACAATAACTTAAAGGGGTCATATGATGCGATTTCAAGTTTTCCTTTCTCTGTGGAGTGTTACAAGCTGATTTGAGACAAAAAAAAAAGACCAATAAATAAGTAAATAACATTTGCAAATAAGCTTTGCTTGCACTATGACTGTGATTTATAATATACACAGTAGCGATTGATTTAAGACAACACAGGAGCACTCTGTTTAATGGAGAAAGATGTTTTTGGACAATTTCTGTGCTGTGCTGCATGCGTTTCTTATAGACGGGAAGTCTATGAGGGCATCATGGGTGCTTTTTGCATTGCGGAAAATAAAATGTTTGATTGCTTACCATTTTGCCAGGACAGGTCGCATTTATTCCATTGCTGTGCCCTTGTATAATTACATTTTTAATCGCAGTCCTTGTAAACATATACATTTGAATACAAACAAAAAGTAGCTGTAGAGAAAATGTCCAGTGCTTGAACAGCATTAGCATTCGGTTTGTGCTTATCAGGCCGGAGCTGAGTGAAACCTATGCATTAAAGACCTTGATTTTGTGTGTTGTGTTGTGATAGAGGATATAATGTTTCCTGTATGTGTTTCATGCTGTCAGAAGGATTTCAGTGGCTTTGCAGTTATGAACACCTGAGCCCAATTCCACAGGGGGGAAGTGGTCGATATGTGTTTACAGGCCACTGTGTAAAACAAGGAGGTGTTGAGATGCAGTCAACCTTTTGTTTTAAGGGGTCATGACATGTTGGGGCTGCAAGCAAAGCTCTGACATATAAAAAGCTTTAGGATGGTCCGATATTTACAGACAGAAGCATTGCACTTTTACAGTGAATTTGTGAGTACTATCTGAACATGTACGTTTCGATTAAAAAGAAACAATGGAGACAAAAAAAAATAGACCAATAAATAAGTAAATAACATTTGCAAATAAGCTTTGCTTGCACTATGACTGTGATTTATAATATACACAGTAGCGATTGATTTAAGACTACACAGGAGCACTCTGTTTAATGGAGAAAGATGTTTTTGGACAAT
>NW_015505579.1:1130105-1130522 GCF_001515645.1 Sinocyclocheilus grahami
ATATATATATATATATCTCAGGTCTCTCTGAGAGACGCGTCTTTAAATTGTGTGCACGCTTCGGACGTGTCCGTCAGCTCGCGAGTAAGATCCTTTTCGTGGCTTATCGCTCTTAATAACTCTTTTAACAACAATCAAGTCCCACACTTTATTTCCTCATTCCTGCATGTTCCTTTCAAAACCAAAACGTCAGACACAAGTGCTTTGCTTCTGATGAACAACAAAAGAATGTAGACCTTTCAGAAAACGTACAAATAATGATCCTTTTAGATGTTTCATTACTATGTGGAGCATTGGGATCGCTAGACGAGGGATTAATGAGCTCATTTTTTTTGTGAAAACCTCAAATCCGACCAAAATTGACATTTTGTACTCGTTTTGCGTGTAGCTCAAATTTAGCCCGTGCACATTCCTACT
>NW_015505579.1:1132016-1133310 GCF_001515645.1 Sinocyclocheilus grahami
CATCTGCTCTCCTGCATCCAAACTATGCTGCATTCATTTTTTTTTCTTTTTCTTTTGCTGCACAGCCTATTCTGCGTTCTGCATTGGCCTTTCCTCATGCTGCTTTCTGATTGGTCCATATGATGCGTCATATGTATCTGTATTTATAGTGTATAACCCTACTAATTATTTAAAAAGCCAAAATTATAGTAATTATGATCTAATGGATTTTAGTTTGATTAACTGCACAGCATCAATGAGAATAATGAAAAATTCAATATATGAGGAAAACAAAATGACATCAACTATTTGTTCTCATAAGTGTTTACCATGTCCATATAATTCAAAATATATATTTCAGCTGAATGTAATCGGATGAACCTTACATTGTGGCTGCGTGTGTGTGTTTGAATTAGTTTAGGGATTATTGTATCTGCCGGTAAATGATGTATCAGTAGCGGTGAGCAGGCTTCTGGATTTCACTGATTACACGCTGGAGCAGCAATCTGTGCAGTCAAGGTTACAGATAAGGATTAAACACGTAACCGGCGCAGTAACGCCGCATGAATGCAGGCCGAGCGCATGCCCAGCAAATCATGCGTGACCGTCGCTGCTGCGAGCAGAGTCACAAGCACATTTGATGAAAATGTTGATATCAGATCACAGCTGAGTGCCGAAATGTGTCCGTTTCTCGCACAGCAACACCCTTAAATCCACGCACGTGTGTGTGTGTGTGTTACCGTACCTGACGTGGAGCAAAATGCCAAATGCGCATCGTTAAGCACACATGAGATGCGCATTAATTAGGTCATTGCAAACTGTGGCATGCTAATTGCAGCATTGTGATTCTTAATTGCGGAATTGTTGGAATCTGTTTAGGAGGCTAATGCCCGAGACAGCTGGTACGCACACATTTTTTGTCCCCCCCCCCCCCCCCCCCCTCCACTCTTCATTCTCATTCTTTTTTTGGATTTTGTCCTCTGGGACACCATCCAATGCACAGCATGAGTCCTTTTTGCCATGTTTTCTGAAATTATGTGTTTTGTGTGAATGTGTGTGTTTAGAAGGAAAGAAATTAGTATTTTTTTGTATGCCTGTGAATAATTCTTCATGCATGCGTGTGTGGAGGGGGGGTGGGGTCATTTTGAGTGCACCTATGCCTGTGTGTGTATCTGTCCTCCTCATTATCTTCACCCTTGTCCCGCTCTTCTTCCTCCTCCTATGTCTGCACAAAGAACATTTTACCACATTACAATAATTCATGCACATATCAAGTCAAGTCACCTTTATTTATATAGCGTTTTTAACAATACAG
>NW_015505579.1:1136665-1137521 GCF_001515645.1 Sinocyclocheilus grahami
GGCATTGAAAAGCCCTCCCAGTGTGACAAGATCCCTGTTTTTTTTTGCTTTATGGATTGTTCTTTGTTTAAACTCTTGCTGTTTCAGATATTTGTTTTATCATTGACATCTCCCGTTGAGACTGTTTTAAAATAGCTCGCCATCAATTTGTTTACTTCAGGTCTGCTATATGAGATGCCTTCATCTGCACTGAAAGGAGAGCAGAAGCATTATAGAATGGATCAATGTTGTCTCAGACAATTAAAAGCATAGAGAAAAACTTCACTTAACAAGATGTGTGATCATATTAGTTTGCTAAGGTAACCTTAACTATTGGGTCATTAACATAATGCTCATTTATTTGTCTGGATCTGTTAATTAGTTCAAAAATACATTATATAAACAATTCACAAACATATATAATATATATATATATACACGATGACTTTAAATGTTAGTAAAATACGCCAAAATTACGTTTTTCCCGAAGTTATAACTAAAATGAAGATGGTTGGAGTATGTTTTACACGAGAGAGAGAGAGAGAGAGAAAATACTTCAAAATGTATGTTAATTAACATTTTTTGGTAATTGCTTGTGTAATATATTAGCAATTTCGGAATTAAAATAATTTTGATCTAATTATTTGTTTATTAACATTATTTATATGTATTATTATTGTAAAACTATAAATATAGTCACCTGAAATAAATAAATAAATATATATATATATATATATACAGTGGGTACGGAAAGTATTCAGACCCCCTTAAATTTTTCACTCTTTGTTATATTGCAGCCATTTGCTAAAATCATTTAAGTTATTTTTTTCCCTCATTAATGTACACACAGCACCCCATATTGACAGAAAAACACAGA
>NW_015505579.1:1138573-1143339 GCF_001515645.1 Sinocyclocheilus grahami
CATTACGCTTTGGGCAGCACATTATAAAGTCCTCGGCTGTATTTTTGAAGACGGAGTTGTCCTTCGCACTAGTCAACCGAAAGCCGGTCGTGCCTGGCCGTATCCTTTTCAGGTTTACCGTCGTGACTGGGGTATTACACTGAGGTGAAGCGAGAGCAGGTAGGATTTTCAGTGTGTCTGTGTTTGCTGTGAAATATAGTGCACTCTGAAGAGCAGCACTGTCACTCCCTGCCGTTGCTCAGCAACAGTTTGCTCTTTTTCAAGTTTGGCCTGCTCTTCACATTAGGGCCATATCACCAGATGTTTACCATAGAGCACTGCACAAGAGCTTCTCTCTGGGAGACAGTTTGATGGTTTGGAGAAAAAAAAAATTCAATCAAAGCCACAGATCTAAACAAGCTGTGTTCCAAATTTGAGGTATATATCTAAAAAAAAAAACGATAAAAAAATTATACTTTTTTTTTTTAGAATTAGTTACGGCTGATATATGCACATAACCCTTTAAAACATTTGTTAAAATGTAATGTGCTAATTTGTATGATTAAATATACAATTTTTTTTAATTAAATGGTTTTTAAAAAATAATTATATTTTAAAAAAAACATTAAAAGCCAATAATGCCCTTTATGAATTCACTTTTTTTTTTATACCATCAAAACAATTCATAGTTAGCACCTAGTACATGAAGCTTGCATAAAACAAAAAAAAAATGTACTGACTTTTTGTTCAATGTTTAACTCTGTCACAATAATGTCATGAATTATTTACATTTGACAGGTTTTTCCTCAGCATATATTTAAATATGGAACTAACTGCAATAGATTAATTGCCATGTTATGCAATTCATTTGATGAACATTTTCCAGTCAGTTGACAGCCTACGTTAATACATTAGATTTTCAATTTGCAAAACATTTTCTTTGTTTTGTGCACTTCTTTAAATGTTGCAGGCACAAACGGTGCTCTTTTCACAAACTGCTTCGGCTGCATGCAACACAAAAAGCCTTAGACTTGGATAATAATTTTATTTATTACTTTATTATTTATTATTGGGGCATTTGATTCATTAATGTAAATCAGATCAAAGTCTCAGTTTCAATTAATCATTTGTTCTTTCTTTCTTTCTTTTTTAGCTTTCACTAATGAAGGATTTTCACACATTTATTTTCATATTTAAAGGGGTGGTTGATTATGATTTCACTTTTTGAACTTTAGTTAGTGTGCAATGTTGCTGTTAGAGCATAAACAACGTCTGCAAAGTTACGACGTTCAGAGTTCAATGCAAAGGGAGATATTTTCTTTGAAAGAAATCGCTGTTTAAGGACTACAAAAAATGGCTGGTAGGGACTACAACGAGCTTCTTCCTGGGTTTGTGACATCACTACCCCCGATATAACGCGCAACTACCAGTAATGGTAAGGTGGCGTGACGTTTCTGGACAATGTGCACTAGGCGGTTAGCAAATCACAAACACACTGAGCCCGCTAACCAATCAGAGCTCATTGCCTATTTTTGAGGGAGGGGCTTCATAGAACCAGGAACTCAACAGACCGTTTTGACGAGAATGGAAACAGTGGTGTAGAATAAAGGTAAATATGTGAACCTAATGGTTTTTTGTTTTTTAAACGAAGCATGAACACGTTACACTGCTCCCCATAAACACAATCAAGCTTTCGAAAAAAGCTGATCAACCACCCCTTTAACAAATACATTTCACCAAAATATTTACATTCTGATGGAGTATAGGATTTATGTACAGTATATATGTATTCTGACATAGTAATAGAATAAATAATTTAAATTAAATCATTAAATTAATTAATTCATTCATTCATTCGTCATTTGTTTTTATTTTATTTTATTTGTTTCCTTGAAGAAGAGGCGAAGGCCTGTGAAATGTTCCAGTAGTTGTTTAATAGTGCTTATTTAAGCTCTTGGCAGATGCTGGAATCTCCTAATGAACCTCTGGATAAAAAACAAAACAAAAAACAAGATGAATAGATACTTATTGTCAATGGAATCAAACTCGACTACAATTTAGAAGTGGAATTCACGAGTACCTGTGCGAGTTGAGTGTGTCTTGGCTGTCTGAAGACCTTGACAGGTCTTGTGTTGTATCTTCTTCACTTAGCAGGCAATAATGACCACTGATGACTTGTATTAAAAACAAAATAACTGTTTACTGAAGTTTCATGTAGGGTTATACAGGGATGAATTTGCTTTAGCTGCGCACACACATATTGAATCATTCACTCAGCTCTCTTCCTCCTAGCGCACTCTGTCTAGGAAAGCATTATGGGAAATGTATTCTTAAAGCTGAACAGCATAATAAATGACTATTTAAACTGTTTCTGTTGTCATAATTGAAAACAATTAATTAGACATTATATAACATTCACGACTAATACTACTCTTATTTAATTCACAACATCCTCCCCTCCGATGTCCGCACTGCTCATCAACTTCAGTCTCTGATGTATATAGCAACTGAACAGGTCTTCTTAACACTTAGTTCTTAAAACTTAGTCCCTGCGGATATGCAAACAGCACAGGATCTAACTTTGCCATCTCAGCCTGGAAACGGCTCTTCAAAAATTGTTTTTTTCGTCATCAGATTGGTTGAATTATACAGGATTTTCCGGGGGACGTGTGTTTCGCGTTCTTTAACGCTCGGCCTGGAAACAAAGATGCCGTGATGCCAAACCCCCTCATGGAAGAAGAAATCTCTCATGTTTACAACTTTGACAGTGATCGCTTATCATGATCAACTAAACGCTGGATTTCAAAAGTATGTGAAATATGTAAAGTTCACGCATAGACACTTTAAAATACGTGCAAGAGTTTTACACACCGGTCTGTTATTGTGGGGACATTTCCATTTTCCAAACATGGCAAGGCAAAAAATGAAACGTGATTGGTTGCTTTAACTGTCAGTCATATGGCCTCTTGGGTGGTCCTCAGCCATACAAAGCGGCCATGGTTTCCAGACCTTCTGCCATCAGTCTGAAGGTCTGGCTACGCGAGACTAGCAGCAGCACAGTGTTCTGTTAAGCGGGCTGTATCTTTACTGAATGTAAAGCAAAGTAGCAAACCACATTGTCCTTATTTTCATCAGTGACAGAAGTGTGTGTTTTCTCACATACAGCACTGTGGTGTTGGCTTCCACATACATTATAGCACATTTTGGTCTTACAGAATCTTGCGATATGCTTAAGGCACATGAAGCATCATCCCATCTTCGTTGGGTTGTCTTTTAGAGCAGCAGTATCTGTTTCTGGACACAGTTCTGTTTTGTCACAGAAAAGGCACTTCTGTATTCTTTGACTGGTGGTTTGCAGTACTGCAGCTGATGGCATGTGGTGCTTTCTGTGCTTCATTTCAAATTATGTGTCTAGTCTTTTATATGGTTTCTGATAGCTTTGGCTGTCTTTGGAATTACCTTGCTTAATCAGCTGCATGGTCCTTTCTCCGCTCAGAATTTCTTTCTGTAGGAATTCCATAACTTCTGATACTTTCTATTCATCGCTGGTTCCTCTCTGACGAGTGTACTAGAGAGCAATGTCATCTGGATGCATCTGTGAAATCATTGTTGTGACCTGCAGTACAGGTTCGGTTCGGTAGTTCGGTTCATTTGGTTCATTTGGTCCGAAACAAAAAAGAAAATTATACATTTGGTCCTGGTCCGCTTAGCGTTCACATTGGCAATTTTGACAGCGAACCTAAAGACACTGAACCTAAAGGCATAGTGATATGTCCACAACCTGATTGGTCAGCTTGAATGACATACAGGTATATTGTGAAGGAACTCACTGAACACCCCAAACAAAAGGTGCATTAGACTTAAGTCGAACACACCTAATGCCGTCTGCTGGACTAAGTGCGCTCATTCTTGCGTGTACATATAATTTTATTTTCACCACCTGCAAACTCACAAGGAGCTCATAAAAGCCACTTTACCTCATCGTTGCTCCACGTTTGCCCTCTGCTCATTTTGTTTTAGTTACACTGTGTCGTGAAATCATGTCGCATAGCATCACATCTTGTCGTTACTTCCTGTTTTTGATCCGTTTAGAAGTATTTGGTCCGTGTTGTGTTCATATTTCTTTCGAACCACAGCAGAGTTCGTTTGGAAGCGGACCAAGACGCATCTTTTTAGCAATCTCGGTCCGCTTGTTTGGTGTGCACCAGGGTTCGGATGGCAGCGTTCACACTTACTCAAATGAACCGCACTAACAGAGCAATCGCACCAGGGTTTATTTTAATTGAACCAAACATGACAAGTGTGAACGCACCCTAAGCTACGGATATGTACTTCACATTCATCACAGTGTTAATTTTGACAGGCATTTTTGATTTAGTCTTAGTCTTTATCTTGAGACAAAAATGCTTAATAGTCTTAGTCACATTTTAGTCATTTGAATCTTTCATAGTTTTAGTTGACGGAAAGTCATTGCATTTTTGTCAACTTTTAGTCATTACTTTTAGTCATTATTTTAGTCAATCATTACTTTTAGTCAAACTGCAGTTACCAACATTTATTTTGGTAGCTATTTTATATGTAGTTTTCAAACAAAAGTAGTCATTAATTCTTCTCTCTTTAGACTAAATCAATTAAGCTTATGAGAAATGTGAATCAAGGATTGAATTTCGAAAAATTTGAATAAATGATGACAAGTTTCATTTTTGGGTGAACTATCTCTTTAACAGTAGTGAAAAGGGAGCAACTTATAAAAAGCATAGTTGTTCATATATAATATAGATAATATA
>NW_015505580.1:0-437 GCF_001515645.1 Sinocyclocheilus grahami
ATTTAAAAACGTGGATCCATTAATGAAACAGAGATGCACAGCAGTTCTCCGAAGGCTTTATTTTCATTGGTGAAATTACTGACAATGTGTCTAAAATATAATTATTCACACCTTTACCTTATATTCATTTTTCGGTAAAAACGTTTGTTACCTATTTTTGTCTACCAGCCATTAATGATTCTGCAGGTGGGATGCTGGGAAATGGAGTCCTTAATGTGGTAAGGCGACTGAGCTGGCGATTGGGATGATGACTGGGCTGGTGACTAGGCTGGTGAACTTGTGACAGTGCATTTGTAGTGGACTTTAAATTTTAAAAGTATATTTAAAAAACTGTGCTTGCAGATATATTACTGAAATAAGGTGACTTAAGTATATTTGTGGCTGCATTTCTTAAAGGGATAGTTCACCCAAAAATGAAAATTGTCATTAATCACTCA
>NW_015505580.1:447-1260 GCF_001515645.1 Sinocyclocheilus grahami
AGATTAGCCCTCCACCTGCTCCATTCTGTGTGCATGTGTCTTTATGTATAGGCTATTATTATCATGGATAAACTTTGGAGAGCAGCACATTTCAAGTTAAAGATATAGTTTGACCATAAACTAAAAGTTTTAGACCTCTACGACATTCTTTCTTCTAACACTAAAATTAGACATTTTGAATTATGTGCCAGTCATTTTTTCCCCCATGCAATTACAATGAACAGGGATCAGCTTTCTAGCTTCAAAAAGAACACGAAAGAATCATTAAAGTGGTCAATTTTGCTGTATTTTTAAAGGGATCATATGATGCGATTTCAATTTTCCCTTTCTCTTTGGAGTGTTACAAGCTCTTGGTGCATATAGAAGATCTGTAAAGTTGCAAAGACTAAAGTCTCAAATCCAAAGAGATATTCTTTATAAAAGTTAAGAGTTAACCACGCCTACCTAAAACGGCTCATTCTAACACACCCCCACATATCTACCTCACTATGTGGGAAGATTTGCATAACGCCGCCCAAATGTTCACGCAAAGAAAGAAGGCGTAACTTTTATTCTCACTGTAGTATTGTTGTAGTCATGTTGTGAAGACGCTGTGTGCTTCGTTGTGAAAAAGAAGGCGTAACTTTTGGTCTTCCAAAAGAGGACGATATCCACTTCGTCATGCCTAGAGCTGATCTGTGCTTGTCGCTGAGGGAATACATCAACTTTCACTGTGGACGAAGCGGAGTTCAGCCCGGGGTCGTCAAATGTGGTTGTCGCTCATTCGTTGGATCAGCCGGGCGCGCCGTTCTCGACCCCGCCGCCTCAGCTCAC
>NW_015505580.1:2153-34059 GCF_001515645.1 Sinocyclocheilus grahami
AAAGGGATAGTTCACCCAAAAATGAAAATTGTCATTAATCACTCACCCTCTTGCTATGATTCATGTCAGAATCATAGCAAGGACATTGGACATCCGCGTGGCACAGCTGACACAAAACAGCAAACATAATTTATGTTCAGTGGATACTCTCCAAAATGGCGCTAGGGTGATGCAGAGGAGACGAATTGTTGAAACAAGTCGGTTTTCTTTTTGCACTCAAAAAGTATTCTCGTTGCTTCGTAAAATGATGGTTGAACCTCTGATGTCACATTGATTATTTTACCGATGTCCTTGCTACATTTCTGGACCTTGATCGTGTAAATACCCTTGCTGTCTATGGGAGGTCAGAGAGCTCTCAGATTCCATCAAAAATATCTTAATTTATGTTCCGAAGATGAATGAAGGTCTTACGGGTTTGGAACGACATGAGGGTGAGTAATTAATGACAGAATTTTTATTTTTGGGTGAACTATCCCTGTAACACACTTTTAAAAATTCACTTTGTAATCATGTCAAATGAAATGTTATTAATTAAATTTATGAAGTAAACTAATCTAATTGCATTTAATATAAATTTAAACTATAGTGCATTTTCATTTAAGTGTCTGAAATCAATACATTCAGTTCACACGTAATTATATTCTTTTAAAATAAATTAGTTTCATTATAAGTATGCTAAGGTGTACATAAAGACTCCCACATCCATGCACAGAGGGCAGGGGACTGCATTTTTACACCACATGGTGTCCTGCAAGACTACTGATAGTAAAATATCCACAGAGGATAACCATCTGTCTAAGTTAAAATGCTTACCATTGTTTTACTATGGCAAGAGACAAATGAACAAACATAAAGCTGAATTGTAAATGACAGATTGCCAATATTTGTCTTTAAAGTATTAAACTTAGAAATATGAAGAAAGATTTAGTGTTTCACACTATGTTGTAAACCCTGTATATATACAGTATAGAGCAAACACATCTTGTTGCATCAGCACGAGGATAACAAAGAAGTTGCGCAATTTGCAGACTCGCTGACAAATATTGACTGCTAACAATCTGGCTTATGCATCAATGAATCAACGAAAACTAAACCGATCTGCCTCATAGAACAAAGACAGACGTAACTGGTTGAAATGATGTGCTGTATAACACATACACACAACACATATATTACACAAAACCTCACAGTCCTCTCATGCTAACTCAAAAGGAGTAACAATTTTAAGGACGGAGAAACAGATGAAAGTGCAATTTCAGTGAGTGAAAGTGTTACAGAAACAACGCAAACAGGCACTGAAAACACACACACACACACACACACATACAATGAATTAATAGTGTTTTCCAAAACTCTTCCTCCCTCTCTGCCTTTGTCAACTCTATCCAATTCATTGGAGGTTTGAAATATATTTAAATAAAATCTGCAGATGCTTTTTTTTTGTTCCATTACACAGAACTCTCTTTAATCTAGCCGCACTCAAAAAGCTATTCAAACATCTTACATAAATTATGCTCTCAGTATTAAAATCAAAGGCCAACACCAACAGTCCCAGGGCAGTGGGAGAAAACTTTTGATGGACAGAAGGAGAGAAAGACAAACTTATGATAAGCATATGTCATACTTTTTTAAAAGCCTCACTTAGCCTAGATTTGTCTGCTATCAGCTCAACATCAAAACAATCTGGTGACTCCAGTTTAGCCTATACTATTGAATAGCAATAATTAATAACACGCTTCAATAGAAGATTTAGTCATCATTATTTCTGTTCTGAAAGTGGGATCAAAGAGCCAAGCAAAATGTACAGTATTCTGGATTCACTAAATGATCTGGTTTAATCAAAAAACGAGTTGTGATTACCATTACGCTCAGTTGTATTGGAAAACGTACATTTGGCTTTTAGGGTTGTCCACTGACAAAGATTATAATTTTTATTGCTTATGTGATTGATAAGGGCATTTGTAAGGATAAATAGGATGTAATTTTACAGTGTGTTTTTTGTAAAGTTTTGTCTAATGTGTCTCTAAAGTCACTAAAGGGTGAGTGTATTAAGGGTGTTTTTATTACTTCCTCTTTTTAGCTAAGGATATTTGTTTGTAGATTTTCAACAAATAAATATGGGGCACATTATCTTACAGACTGTAATATGAAGCATTATCAAGTCAAATTGTCCCAAATCTTAATTCAGATAAAAACACGTTTAGGCCTACAGCTACTCCTATTTTAATATAAATGCAATTAAAACATCTGCATTTATGATTTTTTTTTTTAAATGTACGCCTCTTAAATTAACTCATGATACTTTGAATTAATTTTAATGAAACATGAGCATATTCCACCACTGTTCAAAAGTTTAGGGTCAGTAGGATTTTTTTTTTCTTTTAAGAAATTTTATTTACTTTCATTAAGCAATGATGCATTAAATTGATCAAAGTGACAGAAAACACATTTATAATGTTACAAAAGATTTCTATTTTAAATAAATGCATGCAGTTCTTTTGAACTTTGTATTCGTCTTGAAGAAAATACATCACGCTTTCCACAAAAATATTAAGCAGCACTGCTGTTATATAAAGATAATAATAACTGATAATAAACAACAAGAAGCATTTCTTGAGCAGCAAGTCAGCATATTAGAATGATTTCTGAAGGATCATGTGACACTGAAGACTGGAGTAATGATGCTGAAAATTCTGCTTTGCATCACAGCATTACATTTTTAATTTTAAAACATATCCAAATAGAAAAGAGTTCTTTTAAATTGTAATATTATTTTACATTATTACTGTTTTATCATATTTTTAACCAAGTAAACACAGTGAGCATTAGAGACTTCTTTCAAAAAAATATATTAAAAAATTAGAGACTCCAAACTGATGAATGGTAGGGCACAAACAAAGCTTTGAAATAGTGACAACAAACCATTCCATTTTGAGTTGTGATCTGTATGTCACAATATGTGACTGTTCATTTGCATTGTGATGTGATTCAGTAGTTGACTATCATTGCTCATTTTTACTGTAGTAAACAATCCATAGTATAAAGACAATCAGTTTGTCTGAAGATCTTTAGAAGTTTTAAGCATTAAAACTTCTTTAAGCATTAAACTTTCTTTCTCTTAACGGTAAGATCTCACCGTCTCTAGCTCAATGTCCACCTTGTGGAGACCCCTGGAAACACTTAAGATTCATGTGTGAGAATGTTTTGCAATGCACTGCTCCTCAGTGCTGCTCATTGCTTGCAGAAGTAGGAAACAAGCTGTCTGTAAAAGTGTATCACCAGGAATAAATAACATCTCAATCTATGTTACAGAAAAGGATGATGTTTCTTTATCACAGTACACTAACCTGTGTGCATTTTTTGCAGTAGATCAAACCTACATCTGCAATAACCACCCCAAACACCAACCCTGCGGCCCCAGCAATGAGTTTATTCCTGTCAAAGTCCTCCAGAGAAGGATCTAAAATAAAAGACATTCTGCCCATTTCAGTGAAGTTTTTATAGTAATTTATCCATAACACTTTAATTCCATCATAACAGATCTTACCCCAGTAATAGATTATGGGTTTATGGGAGCTGGCATGCTCCACCACATGACACAGGAGATCTTCTCTCCAGGTTTGGGGAAGTATTCCAGGTGGGAGTGGATCTGGTAGTAGCCTACCAGTCTCCATTAGCCAGCTCCTCAGTGGATGTCACATTAGCTTTCATCTTTGTATCATCTCTCATCTACGTCAGGTTGATGGGTTTGGGGTAGAAGTCATAGGCACTGCACACCGGAAGAGCTTTCTCATTCCCTTTTCTGATTCCCTGACTGAACAGATAATACTGGTTTTACTGCGGAAAGGAAAACATACATGAAACACACAAAAATAAGAGGACATGAAATATTGAGAGAGAGAAAAACTGCTTAAAATATACTAACCCACAGGCCATCCAAAATGTAGATGAGCTTGTTTCTTCGTCAGAACAGATTTGGAGAAATTCAGCATCACATCACCTGCTCACCAATGGATCAAATGGGTGCTTTTAAGAATGAGAGTCCAAACAGCTGATAAAACATCACAATAATCCACACTACTACAAGACACACTCTTGACTGTATGCAAAAGTCCGTCTGGTGTCTTCAAGATAAAAGAATTTGACAAAACTTGGTCACTATCACAATATAGGCTACATTACTATACTGCTATCTTTTAGCTTCATCTTTGTTAGATACAGATAAACAACTGACACTTTTTTTTTATAGATATTGTAACTGTAAACAAGTATGCAAACACAAGCAGTTATAATGCATATAAAGATCCTAAATGAGGAAACAGCAGAGTAGATGAGAAAAGAGTACTAAAATGGAATGCTAACCATAGCTTTCTCCAGGTATAGACCAGTAAGTAGACTGTAAAGAGCAGTTATACTGTACTTGGGTTTGCGATGCTTTTGGCAAACGCTGCCGTGTTTGACTAAAAAGCAGGCCAAAATCCAGTTCCACAGTGGTATGTAAAACAATGAATGTCATAATGTGTAAGGCACAGTCAAAATATAGGTGACAGTGACCTCTGGTGGTTAACTTGTGCAATAGTGATGGGAAGGTCGGATTTACAGGGGACATAAACAATTACTTCACCTTCCGAGTCGTTCGTTCATTTGTCACATGACAGACGCATGCAATGAACGGATCGTAAAAGAAAAAAAAGTGTAGGCTACCCTTACGAAAAAGAAGTTTATTCAAGTGTGCTATTAGTATACTTCTTTTAAACTAAAAATGGGAAGGTATACTTTTAGTCTACTTTTTATGTACTTCTCAGAAATGGGCTTTATGTACTTCTCAGAAATATACTTAAAATGACATTTAAGTATACTTGACTTATACTTAGAAAAAGTCTAAATATATTTGAGCTATAATTGTGCTCCGAGAATCCGTGTTTTCATTATTATACTGTAGGGGACACTAGTACACATCTTCTGTACATAATTTCCAAAAAACACAAGTGAAGAAGAAACCGAAACAACAGATGCTTCCACATGTATTCTAACACGATCATCAGACATAAAACAGCATCAAAACTGTGTAACGTTATGGAATCAAATGTCGACCAACGAAGAGGTAATAATAACTGTCAAGCTTTGGGGTGTGTGTTGATCGACTTTATCTGCATTTTGATTATCATTCTGAATCCAATTCATAGTCTTTTTTCAGCTTTTTGTTCAAAATATTGTTTATTTCTTTATTTTTTATTTATGAAACTTATCCACATTCAAGTGTTTAAAAAAAGAATGCATGAAGCTAGAATAAAATGTTTTTGTTTACAAGCAGATACCCTGCTCTTTTGATTATTATTGCCACGCCGAATTGAGGCAGTAATTAAAGCAAAAGGAGCCCCTACCAAGTATTGAGTACATGTACAGTAAATGAACATACTTTCCAGAAGGCCAACAATTCACTAAAAATGTTTTTTTTTATTGATCTTATGAAGTATTCTAATTTGTTGAGATAGTGAATTGGTGGGTTTTTGTTAAATGTGAGCCAAAATCATCACAATTAAAAGAACCAAAGACTTAAACTTTAAACTTCAGTCTGTGTGCATTGCATTTACTTAATACACGAGTTTCACAATTTGAGTTGAATTACTGAAATAAATGAACTTTTTTTTCCACGACATTCTAATTTATTGAGATGCACCTGTATGTAGTTAGTTTGTCTTAGTAGTAGAAAATGTCTCATATGTACACATTGTATATTCCTTGTGTATCCACAGATGTTCACTTGTTGATGGCATTTGTAACGTATATAGCTGGACAGACACCATTTCCTGAGTTCAGTGCTGTGCTGATGTTAGATGATGTGCAAATAGGATATTATGACTCGGTCACATGGAAACCTGTCTATCGCACTAACAGTACTGATGTGCAGTTCCATGAAGAAGAACAAAAGGATGCTGATATTGTATTTCGCGATATGTATAACATCTTTAAAGAAAGAGCATTTTATCTCAAGGAGCAGCAAAATCACACAGATGGTAAGTGCAACCCAAAATAATTATAACATACAAAAGACTTAATAACCAATGTAACTTTTAAGTGTTTATGCAAATAGCATATACAACTTTTGACATATAAGCAAGAAAGCTACATGTGCTAGAGACAGTAATTTAAAAAAAATATATTAATAAGTCTTAATATTTGTTTTCCGAAGGTATACAAGTTCATCAGAGAATTGCTGGATGTGAATTGTTAAACGATGATAAACCAGGTCTACTTTAGAGATGGGATGCTTTAGATGGACAAAATATAGAAGAGTTCATTTTTGACATAGAAAACAACAAAACCCAGACAAAAATGACATGGCGGCCATGGGACCAACATAAATGGATTCGTGTAAAGTATATGTATAAAAATGTTTATCACCCTCTTTGCATGAAAGTTTTGCGGAGGTATTTGTATATGGAAAAGAACAACGTGCTGAGAAAAGGTAAGAGAAATCTGTTTCTTCAGAGGTGGTAAGAGTACTAGAATATTCTACTCAAGTAAAAGTACCATTACATTAATGAAATTTTACTTGAGTACAAGTAAAAATACCAGTCTAAAAATCTACTCAAGTAAAAGTAAAAAGTAGCTCATTTAAAATGTACTCAGAGTAAAAGTTACTTACATTTTAACAGCGGGAGGGGGGCAAAATAGGATAGGCCTATAAATCTCAAACTAGTTGTTTTTAATTAAAGGAACACCTTTACAAGTTAAACTGCAATAACCAAAAACATGTTGACATTTAAAACATTTGGGGAGGTATGTGAGATTTTAATGCAGACCATCCCACCAAGTAGGCAGAAAAAACAAGTTATATTCTGGCTACCGACAAAACAAGCTAAGAACCATTTATGAAATTTTTAATTGCTTTTGAAGGGTTAGAAAATCAAGACTTCACAATGGTTATTTCAGTAGCATGAAAAACAAAATGAATATTATTATAAATTATACAAAGAAAGCAAGCAAAGGACAGTAAAGTGGTGCATGACTTCAGTCTAATGTGAGCTATGCACTTTTGCAAAAACTCCCATAATCACTGAAGCAAATCAATCACATTTATTTTGCACTTTGTTGTTTATGATTATGACAGAATTTGAGAATGCACATTCAGAATTCAGTCAGTAAGCGCGCACACTTGAACAACTCCGGCGTTCTCCGCGGTGATGAGTCAAAACGCCTCTGATTGGACATTGCATTCATAAACACAACAGAAAGTTGTTTATTGAACTGCTGTAAAAAAATCTATAATCGTGCTGATTTTTGTCACTCTTCATGTGATATTGATTAATATATGAAATTATAGAAATATATACATTTTCTGTCCCTATCTTCAATTTCGTGAGCATTCTAAATGCATTTTAATAGACTGAATCACGCAGTGAAAGAACGCACTCTAAATGCGCAGAGATGGTCCTCCACCTTTACAAGTTAAACTGCAATAACCAAAAACATGTTGACATTTAAAACATTTGGGGAGGTATGTGAGATTTTAATGCAGACCATCCCACCAAGTAGGCAGAAAAAACAAGTTATATTCTGGCTACCGACAAAACAAGCTAAGAACCATTTATGAAATTTTTAATTGCTTTTGAAGGGTTAGAAAATCAAGACTTCACAATGGTTATTTCAGTAGCATGAAAAACAAAATGAATATTATTATAAATTATACAAAGAAAGCAAGCAAAGGACAGTAAAGTGGTGCATGACTTCAGTCTAATGTGAGCTATGCACTTTTGCAAAAACTCCCATAATCACTGAAGCAAATCAATCACATTTATTTTGCACTTTGTTGTTTATGATTATGACAGAATTTGAGAATGCACATTCAGAATTCAGTCAGTAAGCGCGCACACTTGAACAACTCCGGCGTTCTCCGCGGTGATGAGTCAAAACGCCTCTGATTGGACATTGCATTCATAAACACAACAGAAAGTTGTTTATTGAACTGCTGTAAAAAAATCTATAATCGTGCTGATTTTTGTCACTCTTCATGTGATATTGATTAATATATGAAATTATAGAAATATATACATTTTCTGTCCCTATCTTCAATTTCGTGAGCATTCTAAATGCATTTTAATAGACTGAATCACGCAGTGAAAGAACGCACTCTAAATGCGCAGAGATGGTCCTCACTGCAGAACACAAGATCCAGGGGGCGTGGTTGGATCCAGATCCAACTCCTCCCACCTTACATATACCTAAACCTACCTGTCTCCACCCCCTGATCCCTAAGCCCACCCATCTCCACTCCTAAACCTACCAATCTCCACCCCTTAGATGTGGATCCAACCACGCCCCCTGGATCTTGTGTTCTGCAGTGAGGGGCTACTGTGTTTTTCACCTACTCGATACTAGGGAAGTATGTGATATAGATATAGCCATCATGTGCAGAAAAGTCTACCAGAGAGGAGGAACTATAGTAATACTCTCTTGCATTATGGGAAGTACAAAATAGCAGAAGTGAAAATTAAAACGGCATGGGACAGAATTGACTGGCACTTTGAATAATGAATACTTAAATGCACTTTCTATCAATATTATAGCCTAAGACCGCACTAATCCTAAGCCTACCAATCTCCACCCCTTAGATGTGGATCCAACCACGCCCCCTGGATCTTGTGTTCTGCAGTGAGGGGCTACTGAATACACACGCGCACTAGTCTAAATCTACTAGACTTCACAGCACTCTTTGGGTATTTTTTATTTTTATTTTTTGCAAAATACTCGATAATGTCAGATATCGCACATTGTTAAAACAGCAATTACGGTATTATCGCAGACGAGTCCTGCACCACTGTCTTTTTGGCTAATTTGTGCAAAACCTCTTGCTAAACTGTCAAAGCTTCATTTTAATCACCAATGCAACAATGCAAGTATTTACCTTACCTCTACATGTTTGCGAAGGTTTGATGTCTAGATTTTATAAGCTGCTAGTTTGGTCTCCCTAGGGCCTAGGCAAACACAGCTTACACTGCATAATAGAGCTTAAATATGGCCAGGGGTTCACTTCATTCTCTTCAAGTTCATTTTCAGCTGGGTCTGCACCACTAACTTCTTGTTCGTCTCCATCTTTCTTGTGATTTTAGCGCTAGTTTCTTCTCCTGCCCATTATTTACTGCAGTAGTTTCAATGTAATTATTTACTTTCCACCTCTGTGTTTCTCTAAATCCTTTATGAAGCATTACAAAACACTTTTGCAACAGTAACACTACTCATCCTTCTCTATAGTAAAACCCAGAGTCAGATTCATGAATAAGACCCTCTCAGACTCTCAAGGGCTTCAGATCAGCTGTCTGGCCACTGGTTTTTACCCCCGCCACATTAACCTGACCCTGTTCAGAGATGGTCAGCCTGTGGATGATGATCAGATCACAGGAGGAGAGATTCTGCCCAACGGAGACAGAACGTACCAGATGAGGAAGAGTTTGGTGATCAGTGAAGAAGAACTATGTGAGGAACATAAATACAACTGCACAATGAAGCACCTCAATTTGGAAAACAAACTGGACATCACATATGGTAAAGAAAAAAAAACAATTGAATAACAAAACAAAAAAAATCTTCATATCTCTGTAACGTACTGTTATCACTTTTTTTAACTCACCATTTTCAGATGTGGCTGAATGTGACCCAGGATCTTTCAGTCATTCAATAGTTTTCAGTGTGCTGGTGTTCATGTGTGTAGCTGTTCTCATAATAATTGCAGTCATCATATGGAGGAAGAGACGAGCTGCTGGTAAATGTTCTGTTCAGTCCAGTCCTAATGCTCAATTAGATGAAAATTCATTGCATGCAGTTTTGTTTCTGTAGTGTTGCTTTGTATCTATCATGGTTTTACTATCTTATTTTTATTCAGGACAGGGAACTGGGACATCACAGAGTAAATACTCCCCTACTCCATGTGAGTAAATTGTTTTGTAAAGTAATATGAATTCAACAACATGTTCTTTTTATGGTTAATTTTGTGAACTTTCTAGAAATGACAACCAAAGTATTTTTTCTTCATTTCAGCTTCGATGCGCGATAAAACATGAAAAGTTAAAAGTGCTTGTTGGATGCTATTTTTGTGCTATGATGGCCTTCAAATGACATAAAAAAAATACAAAGACAAAGGAACATATGTAGGTAAATGTATGCAGTATGCAACATAAAACTTGGCATATGTGGCCTGAAATCATAATAGGGCCTTTCACACTGCAGGAACCTTTTCATAGTACCAGAACTAATTGTGGAACTACCCACTTTTCGGCGTGTTCACACCGCCGGAACTGGGAGCGATTTTAGTACCGGACTGCCTTTTTCGAGAACCAAATTAGCTCCTACTCCGGAGCAGGGTCTAACCAACACAACTGGTACTAATCGAGACACAAGTAGACATTGATTGGCCAAACGCGTATGAAAACGCCCTCACCCGCCATGGTTTAAAACTCTGTGTAAACATACTGTAAGCATGTCAATTTATTTCGCAAGTATGGAGGACAGCGATAGATGGACGGACGCTGAAGTGAAGGCACTTGTAGCAAATGTAGCACTGCCAGTTGTCGTTGGAGATTCTTAGTCCTCCTTCCCGTTCTTTCAATCGCTTTACGTATACGTCGACTTTCCATGTCCATTATTGTGAAACCCGCGAGACACAACAAAACACAGCTCCGATCACAGCGTCCTCCATCCTCCTGTTGTTAATGTTGTTCTTCTTTGTTTCTGTTGTTGAACGCCGCGCACAAATGACGTCGCTGTCGACCGGCTTACATCACTTCTTAGTACACACGGTGCGAAAGGGCCTATTAATATTGTTTAGGAACTATTGTATTATAGGAACTATTGGAATTATTGTATTTCTGTGGGATTTCTGGGCAGTTGTGGCCTAATGGTTAGAGAGTTGGACTTGGACTAATCCAAAGGTTGAAGGTTAGAGTCTCAGTACCGGCAGGAAAGGTGGGGGACTGATTGTACAGCACTCTCCTCAGTGCTCTTCAGTGCTTTTCATATCCACAACTGAGCAAGGCACCTAAACCGCAATTGCACACCGGGCCCTGCAGCACTGCTCTGGCTGTGTGTTTAAAACTCTTTGTGTGTCCACTTGGATGGGTGAAATGCAGAGCATAAATTCCAAGTATGGGAAAGTCACGTCACTTTAACTTTCTGTCATGGCAACTCTAGTTTGGTTTGTGCTGCAACTGCTAGCAAACCCTAAATGTCAAGCAGCAAGCTCATTGGCATATGATGCTATAGAAACCAATCAGCTGCGCCATGTAGAAAACTATGTGATTGCTATCAGTTATACAGTATGTACTATGTAACCAGTCTGTGCCATATTGAGTTTCAAGACAAAACTTTGTATTTCTGTTGAGAGTTTGGCATGGTAACAGATTTTACAATGTTAATGTATTTGGTCTTGGCAGAACAGATCTGCTATGCTGCTGCTGCTACTGCAGAGCAAGGAGAGAGATACTGCCAATACGTACATGGACACACTGCTGTGTGCATTTAACATGCTGCTGTTAACTTGTTCCCCTGCGTCATGATCTCCGCTCCAAGTTTGTATGTTTGTTGTATTATTGTGTAGTTGTCCCGCAAAAGTATCTGAGTTCTGAGAGTTGCAGATGGATGAGTTCTGTAGACATATTCCTGGTGTCCTGGTTATTCTTTGACATATGTTTCATTTCATTCCTTTCCATTCTGTTTACTTGTTTTTCCTGCTGTGTAAAATCTGCTTGTGTAATATGGTTATTGCCTTTAACAAATACAATTATGGAAGAGTACCAAAACAGAACATGTATCTTTTCTATTTTCAGAAAATAGATCTACTAACAAATTATTCATATTTTGGTAGTTCTTTAAGGTACATTAACATTAGCTCATGTAGTATATCAAGAATGAGCAATTATAGAATTAGAATTATTACTTTTACAGCACTTACAGCTCATTTACTACACATGGTCAATGTAATTTCTATATACAGTATGCTAAAAGTTTTACAATTTGTATTTTGAACGTGAATGAACATGAAATAAAAAATGAAAATAATTATTATTAAATGCTGTAAAAATGTTGTTTATTGTTAGTTGATGATACTTAATGCATTAACTAATGTTAACAATTAAAACTTACTGTAAAGTGTAAGAAACAGGAAAAGCCACCTGTTTGATAAAAACAATAAATGTTTTGTATGAGGATACTGAACAGTTATCCCATTCTCTGATTCTTCCCTTATATGTTTAATGCAGCATATGTGAATCTGACTTTGACTGTCTCTGCTTGATTTGGTTTCTGTCATGTGACCTTTTCCTATAAACAGAGTTGATGCCAGGCTGGCTCTGAATTCAGAATGGGTTGCAAGTGTTTGTTGGCTCCTTGTAAGAATTTGACAGGTTTGCACTGGTTCCCCCGGGATGCTGACAGAGCTGGATTGTGGCTGAAGGCGGTGGGTTGGCCATCAGCTCCTGACACATCAAGAATGTTTGTATGTAACAAACTTTTTTCCCGGGAGAGCTTTTACAGACATGTGGACGTTGGCATTGCTCATCTCCGACGAGAAGACGCTGAACGAAGTCCCAAATATCTTTCCATCCCTGCAGGGCAGCCAGTAAGTGTCTTAATAACCATGATCTTGTCTATCTTGCTGTCCTTTGTTATTTAATAATGAATAAAATAAACAGTTATTATTAACAATGACATGATCAAAGACCTGTTCGGATAAACAAGGTGTTTTTTTTTCTTTCAGTTTCACTTGAGCTGCTGGCTGGAAATACTGGAGTTTTGCCCAGTGACCGCAGCTGAAGGAGGAAGTCTAAATATGGTCACTGGTGAGATGAATTTATCATGACATCACAAAACAAGCAGCAGCCACGCTTCCGGGTTCTTCACACAGTCAGATTAGAAATGGCTATTCAGAGCAAATGCAATTATAATCAAAGTTATAGTAATGTTAAGCCTATAATTGTAACTATTTTTGTTAAATAAAGGTTATTAGAACATGATACCTATGTTTTATAGCGAGGAAATGCACATTGTTTTTGAACTCCAAAAAAAAAACTTTATTCAACAATTATATTTTGCTGGAAATGTAGCAGGTTGTTCATTAATTCTGGTGACATTAATATTTCAAATACAATTTATTGTGAATTTATTAATGTTTAAATTTTTTTTTTAAATGGCTATATCTTAAAATGTGCCTTGTACATCAAGAAATAATCTTGTTGTGTTCAGAATTTTCATTACAATCAGCTGACATATCTTGATGAGGCCTTAATAAAGCTTTTCTTGTTTATCATATCATATCATATTTTAACATATATTTCTAAATGAACTTTAATATGATGTTATACACAATCTTTTTCAACATTTGAATTTGAAAGACCTACCAACAGAATGAGTTGCTAGCACAAGCTGAAAATACCAGTCATCTGGTTTAACTACACTACTGCTAATGCATGCCTTTGTTCTCTTTACTATTGCAACCTATTTTATGCTTTCTTGTACTGAGAAGCAACAGGAGTTCCTTGATTTTGAATGTATTGTGTTCCTTCTTTATGTTTCAGGCTAAAAGTGTAGCTTGGCTGGTGTTTTCTCATGTTTATATCTTAATTGTTAACATCAATTAATCAAATCTTTTTGGAAAGCCTGTATAACAAATAAGCATATTTTCAATAAAACAGACTTACAGATATTTAACTTAGTGGGGTTTTGTTTAGGGGTGGGCTTAGATAGGAACCTTCTATACAGGGGCAGTCGTGGCCTAATGGATAGAGAGTCGGACTTGTAACCCGAAGGTTGCGGGGGTCGAGTCTCAGGTCTGGCAGGGATTGTACTGTAGGTGGGGGGAGTGAATGTACAGCACTCTCTTCCACCTTTAATACCATCTTGAGCAAGGCACCGAACCCCCAACTGTTACCTGGGAGCCGCAGCAATATGGCTGCCCACTGCTCCGGGTGTGTGTGTTCACGGTGTGTGTGTGTGTGTGTGTGTGTTCACTACTGTGTGTGTGCACTTGGATGGATTAAATGCAGAGCACAAATTCTGAGTGTGGGTCACCATACTTGGCCACACATCCCTTCTTCTGTAAAACCCATTTAGAGATATAGTCCCTCCCATTTGGAGCAGCCCCAAGAAAGACCCATGTAGGTTAAGAAAGTTTTAATATATTGTTGTGTCAGTTTGTTTTTTGACCACTAGATGGTACTGCTTAAAACATAAGCAACATGAAATATAAAGGGTTGCATTTAACCACATATCTCAATGCATCAGATCTTTTGTAATAATAAAAATATCATGAATGTTGCGAAAATTGTAAAAATGTAATTAAAGTACACAAAATATTTCAATTAATATCTAATCTGGCATTTACATAGTTTTATAAAAAAATGTACCTATGCCCACAACCAGTCCAGAAATGATTTTATTGAGCCTAAAATTTGTTTGCATTGCAGATTCATGATGTGAGACAAAAATGATGCTGCGTATTTGTGTGTTAGAGCAAAGAGTAGGCTTACTGTGTATAATCATAATGCTTTACTATAGGCCTAATTATTATATATACCCAACTATCCATAGTTATATTTATTATACTGTATATGTTATTTGTTTAACATATGTTACATCCAAATTCCCTTGCATAATTTCTATTGCACATCTGTACATACAATATATTTTCTGTTGTCTTTTTGTCTATTGTGTATTGTTTTCACATTTTAATCACTTTTATTTTGTTATCTATCTTGTCACTTGTCATCCCATCTGTGCAGTGGATGCTTCTGTCACCCAGACAAATTCCCTGTGTGTGTGAGCACACTTAGCAATTAAGCTCTTTCTGATTCAGATTATTAGTGTGCATAATCTGTTTTTCCATGCCAGCTGGATTCAGCCGGATACTTTTGCCAGTGCTCTGGGGTGCGTTTCCCAAAAGCAACTATGGTCACAAGTTCCATCATTGCCAATAGAGGTTAATGGAACGAACAACCATAGATAGCTAACAATGATTTTGGGAAATACACCCCTGAAGTGATGGTTAAAATGGCTAAACTATGTAGGCCTATAGCTTTATTAAGCAAAAATGCAACCTTTCAGAATTAATAAACAGATTTAGCACAGCGTGCTAACTTTCAAGTGCTGATTGCTGAACAAATAAACCCCCTTAACCTATAATTCTACACCAAATACTTGACCTATAGCGATAACTATATATATATATCAATATTGCTGCTCCCTATACACAGAGTCTGTGTAGAGCACCTAAGTGGGTACCATCTCATTTTCATGGGGACATCAGATGCAGTTTCATCCAAGGAGGCCACCCTTACATTAGTCTTGCGTAGTCAGACCTTCAGAATGACGGCAGAAGTTCTGGGAACCTTGGCCGCTTTGAATGGCCAAGGCCCGCCCAAGAGACCATATGACTGACAGGTAAAGCAACCAATCGCATTTAGTTTTGAGCGATTTTGTTTTGTCATGTTTAGAGGCATGGTAATGTCCCCACAATAGCAGACCAGTGTGTAAAACTCTTGGACATATTTAAAAATTCTGTGCCATGAACTTTAAATATTTCACACACTGACAATTTTTTTTTCATTCATCCAATTAAAAAAATTTAGGGTAATGATTCACATCTATATTTTTTAACTTGAGCCAATGAAAAATAAATAAATTGCCCTTAGAGCAAACATTTTTTTTAATTAAATGAACGAAACATTTTTTTCAGTGCATACTTTTGAAAGTCTGAGGCTGAGACCACCCTTACATAGTCTGCCATGATCACATTAATCCATGATTTTCTTAAGTAATCTGCATTACAAAAATATGAAATTATTAAAGATAAACAGACAAAATTATGATTAAAAATGAACAGCAATGAGATATTGAGCATATCTCACTTTTTTAACCGAGACTGGAAAGACCGGTTAGACCAGCAAAGAATTCCAATCATTAGCTAAAGTCACTTCTTTAATTTGTAGTTGGAAGGCTGTAACACCCAGCAACAAGATCATACCCTAAAGTGCGGGGATTCATTTACTGACAGAATGCAGTGTCTTCTGTGTCTTTTGTCATATTTGACAGCTGTTAAAGCAGGTAAGTCAGTTTACAGCTATTCTTGTGATCATGATCTGCACATGGGCCCCCTGACTATATACTACTCTGGGGCACGAGAGGGGGTATCTTGGGCACTTATTAATTTTCCTATCTCTGGCTAGATTCCATAAACTAATGTGTTCATACTACATGAGTAAATCAAATGAAAGTATCAGTGATATCTTTATTTGATAACTTTGTTTGTTTCAACATGTTTAGTATGTATTTAATCTGAATATAGTCAGTTTATAGACAAAATGCTAAAACAGTGTTATTTTTTATCCATCAAAAAGGGGAACTAAAAAGGGGAACATGTTTTACAGTGTTGTGAAACCTGTTACTAAGACTTATTTGATAAACGTATTATTTCTTACAAAATAATTTAATTATGTATTATGCCACTATACATTCTTTTTTGGGGGGAGCAGATTTGTTTTTGATTCTTTATTTATTTATTTATAGCAAGGGAGACAGACGGAAATCAAACTATTTTTGGAAGGGTAGGTCTATGCCATCATGGGTGACATTTTACATGTACTCCCTCTTTTAATAGTACAGGTATACAGCAGATGCATCAGCCTTGGGCTATAAGTCCAGATACTGCACATAACTTCCTAAATTTGATCACACAGAATGTGTTGGCGGAGTTGAAATCGGAGGCCGTCAAGCCGGACATTTCTGCTCCGGTTAGTGACGCTCGGTGTTTGCATACTCTATCACAGATGAAGTCAATTAAATGCAATATTTCTCAAATATATAGACGTCTCTGAAACGTTTTCATGAGAAATATACTGATTATGTACTGCTTAATACATCGCCATCTGTTCAAGAATAAAGTTCGACGTAAATATACTATTTAAATACTAATAAAAGGGGGAATATATGCTTTCATCAGTGTTTTATGATAAACGTGACTCAATATAACATTGCGACTACAGTAAAAAAGCTTTTACTGTTCTTAAAACACAGATTTGTGGCTATTGTTGGAATTGAAAAGGTAGAACAAACCCGAAACACACGTGATAGTTGTCATGCGGAGAATCTGGCTAATCGAGAAACGTCTGTGTCGTCATCAAGGCTCCTGCAGCCGCTCTGGAGAAACTGCGCCGGCTGAGTCAAGTAGATATAACTGCAGACCGGAGATCTCCAAAATGGGGCGTGAACTCCAAAAGTGGGCAGAACCTCCAAAATGGGGCGGGGTCTCCTCGCCACAAAGACTTTCACCATTGGCTGTGGCTCCAGCCAATTGTTATTGACTTGCATTTCAAAATAAAACTTTATAAATTGAACATTGTTTTCTAGTTAATCTAAAATAAAATATGCTATATAAATAAATATTCTCCGTGAGAGCAGAGCCCAAAGCTCGTGGCCAGTGTTGTTCAGACTGGAGTTTGAACCTTTGCTTAATGATATAAACGGGAATCACCCTCGAGCTCTCCCGCAAGTCCCAGGGCAGCTCAGGGGAAAGATGGGAGGAAGCCACGCCCTATTTTGGAGCTCCCACCCCGTTTTGGAGTTCCCGCCCCCATTTGGAGATCTCCAGGCTGCAGTTATACCCTTCTCGGCTGAGTCGGCTGCTCTCAGGGAGTGGGAGTAGGGGTGCTGAGGGGGCTACAGCACCCCCTGTTTTCACATGGTTGCAAATGCAACGCCAAGTTTGTTCATGTAAATTTATTCAGTTTTAGCATTTATTAATTTATTTGTAATGATCTCTGAAATGTAAATTGTAAGTGGGCTATAATAAACCCATGTTTATCTTTATAAACATGATTAATTTTACTCGTGATGTTTTCTATATGGGATGATTAGCCTAATCCTCATGAACACGTGACGCTAGCGCGTGGCATCAGACATGAACTATACAGAATGCGAACAAGATTAACTTTAATACAAGGAGACAATGGCTCAAAAGCGAATTTCAGATTCTTTTAAATGCCAATCTCAGCAAAAACCCCAAAACATCCAGGAGGGTGGTAGAGCAGAGGCGGAACACGGGGGAGGGATGGAGGGCCAGGGCCATGCAGGGGAACAGGATCAGAATCGCAGAACAGTGGTGGGCTTGGGCCGTGGAGCAGAGGGCAAGACCATGGGTCATGGTGCAGTGGTGGACCTGGACCATGGGGCAATGGCAGACCTGAGCACTGGAGCCATGGTGGAACAGGGCCATGAAGCAGAGGCAGGTCTAGGCTGTGGAGCAGAGGTGGGCCTGGACCGTGGAGCAATGGCGGACAGTGAAGCACTGGAGGACCTGGGCCATGGATCAGAGGCAGACTGTGGAGCAATGGAGCAGGAGACCACCAGGTCAGATCCAGAGGAGCATGGAGGCATGGCGGAGGCGACAGAGCAGGAAGGCAGGGTGGAGCCGGCAGAGCAGGAAGGCATGGCGGAGCCGGCAAGGCAGGAAGCCATGGCGGAGCAGAGGACCACCAGGTCAGCAGTGCAGACAGGAGCAAAAATCTCCACAGTGGAACAGATGACCACCACAGCAAAGCAGGGATCCACCAAGGCGGATCAGGCGTGACTGGAACAGAGGGCACAGAGAGGTTAACAGTGGCCTCTGCTGCCTCAACAGGACAAGCAGTGAGATCATGGACAGCCTCCTTGGTCGTGACAGGGCAGACTGTGAGTTCATGAACGGTCTCCTTGGCCGTGACAGGGCAGACTGTGAGTTCATGAACGGCCTCCTTGGCCGTGACAAGGCAGACTGTGAGTTCATGAACGGCCTCCTTGGCCGTGACAGGGCAGACTGTGAGTTTATGAACGGCCTCCTTGGCCGTGACAGGGCAGACTGTGAGTTTATGAACGGCCTCCTTGTCCATGACCGGACAGGCAGAGAGTTCAGAAGTGGATGCTGCCGCCTCGTGAGGTTCTGCAGCTGAAGCTGCCATCTCTGGAGGTTCTGCAGTGGACGCGGCCACCTCTGAGGCAGACTCATGTACACGACAGGCCTCTGGGGCAGACTCGTGGACAGGAAAGGCCTCTAGAGTGCAGTGTGCAGCCTAAACACTCAGGATGGCTAATGCCATAACAGGAAGTACTGAGGATAGGAGAACAGCCTCTGTGAAAGCCAGTGCTGAGGCCCTGGGGATGCCAGCTACTCGCACTGACATCAATGGTGGGTCCATCACACTGGCAATCAGTCCTGGCCCAAACTCAGCATCCGCAGGAGTACTATAGCCCCCCCAAAAATCCTGTGCGAAACTTGCATGGTATCTGTAGCATGACGAGACTCTGGCATGGCGACTGTGGCATTACGAGGCTCAGGTGTGGCAGCTATCTTGGCCAGGGCATGACGTGAGCAGGCCCTGGAGTTGCAGGCATGACGTGAGCATGCCCTGGAGTGGCAGGCATGATGTGAGCAGGCCCTGGAGTTGCAGGCATGACGTGAGCAGGCCCTGGAGTTACAGGCATGACGTGAGCAGGCTCTGGAGTGGCAGGCATGACGTGAGCAGGCCCTGGAGTGTCAGGCATGACGTGAGCAAATCCTGACATGACAGTTGGGATGTGAAAATGCTCTGGTGCAGAGGGTGCAGCACAATTGCGGGGCTCCTCATCCGCAATCCCCACAGTAAACGAGGAACCACTCAACCAGAATGCAAAGTCAATATATTTAGCCAGAGTCCAGTGCTGAGTGTGACGTGGCATTAACTGAGATATTTCCATTGTGAGGCCAAAACGGAAGATGTCTTTAAGTGCCACATCATTAAAGTCTACTAAATGGCACAGTCCACAAAAGTTGTCCACGTAATCCTCAATCACCCGATGGCTTTGACGTAACTGTAGAAGTGCAACTGCTGGGATAATTTTTTCGATCGAGTATTCTGTAACAATTAGTCCACTGAAGGCGAGTTGTGATGAACCCAAGTGTAGTTTTATTCAAAGTAATCCAAAATACAAAAAGACTTGACTTGGCATGAACAGACTTGAACAGACTTGACTCAGCATGAAGACTTGACATGAACAGAAACACAAACTCACCAACAGCAGGTTACACGGATCAATACTCGACAAATGACAAAGGCAACATGAGGGCTATTTATATCAAACAACAACATATGACACAAACCAACCAATGGGAAACAAGGCACATGACTACAGCAACCAATCACAACATGACACACAAGGTGGATTCGACTTCATGCGGCGCCGCGCAAAACGATCGGCGGCTGACTTGAAGCAGTGCATGGCGGTTAGAAATTTGTCCGACTTGAACCTGCGCTGACGCCACGTCACTGTCACATGTGGCATCAAAGTACCGCAATAGTGTTTCGAGAGCAGCCGGCTGACTCAGCTAACGCAGCTTTTTCAGAGCGACTGCAGGAGCGCTGATGTCGACACAGCTGTTTCACGATTGGCCAAATTCACCACATGACAACAATGACGTGTGTTTCTAACATCTTCAATTTCAATACTGCTCACAAATCTGTGTTTTAGAACAGTAAAAGCTTTTTTACTGTAGTCGCAATGTTATATTGAGTCACGTTTATAAAAAAACACTGATAAAAGCATATATTGTATACCCACTTTATTGGTATTTAAATAGTATATGTTTATGTTGAACTTTATTCTTGAACAGATGGTGCTGTATTAAGCTCTATATAAAAAGTGTTTCTGTTGCTCATGAAAACATTTCTGAAACGTCTGTGTGTTTGACCAATATTGCATGTTATTCACTTAATCTGTGACAGAGTATGTAAACACCGCGAGAGCGTCACTACCGACGTCTCCGCTTTCAATTCCACCCCCGACTGCAAGCGGCTACTCTCGCCGATCGGTGTGCGCAGCGCTACATGAAGTCGAGCACACCTACAGACAAATGTAGCACATGACTTGATCACATGAGGGGCTAGGAACCAATAGGTGCGTTCGACTTGAACCACGGCTACAGACGGCGATCAACGAGAGTAGCCGCTTGCAGTCGGGGGCGTAGTTGAAAACGGAGCCATCAAGCCGGACATTTCTGCTCCCGTTAGTGACGCTCACGCGGTGTTTGCATACTCTATCACAGATGAAGTGAATTAAATGCAATATTTGTCAAATACACAGACATTTCAGAAACGTTTTCATGAGCAACAGAAACACTTTTTATGTACTGCTTAAAACAGCGCCATCTGTTCAAGAATAAAGTTCAACGTAAATATATACTATTTAAATACTAATAAAATGGGGGTATATATGCTTTCAAGATAAATGTGACTCAACATGACATTGTGACTACAGTAAAAAAGCTTTTACTGTTCTAAAAACACAGATTTATGAGCAGTATTGGATTTGAAGATGTTAGAAACACACGTCATTGTTGTCATGTGGTGAATTTGGCCAATCGTGAAACAGCTGTGTCTGCATTTGCTCTGAAAGCCAGCTGAGTCAGCCGGCTGCTCTCGAAACACTATCACGGTACTTTGATGCCACATGTGACAGTGACGTGGCGTCGGCGCCGGTTCAAGTCGGACTAAATTTCTAACCGGCATGCACTGCTTCAAGTCAGCCACCGATCGGTTTGCGCGGCGCCGCATGAAGTCGAACGCACCTTATGACAGGTTCATGAAACAAGGCAAAATATCAAATTAAAAGACCAGAAAACCTAAATAAGAAACAAAACCTAAACCCCACGTTACAACATGATCCAGCATTCTATATTAAATTATTATTGTACGATATCAAGATACATAATGCATATGTATGGAAAGTCTCTAAGAAATAAAGCAAAGATCGCAACAACAATGGCATAGTTGTGTTAGTAGTTTGCGCTTTACAACAACACTGTTCCTCATCCAAGCTCTTGTAATTTCGAGACTACTGCAATGTTCTGCTGACGGGACTACCAATTATGGCCTGGATGAAATTTAAATTTTGCCGCTAACTTTTGGACTACCACTGGAACAGCCCCTCCATATTTCTTTTAACTTTTTCACACTAAAGAACTGAGAACTGGGAACCCTAAATGAGCAGTTATAATCAATCATCATCTTATTGGTGCATTTATTACGTTTTTTCATGTATAGTTTAGCAAAGTAATATGCTAAACTATAATGTGTCTGCTAGTCAGAAAATGTTATCCTTGCCCATGTTCCCACAGGTTCTCACTCGCTGATGGTTTTTGCCACATACATTGCTGGACAAACACAGTTTCCCGAGTTCACTCTTGTGCTGATGTTAGATGATGTGCAAGTGATGTACTATGACTCAGTATCATTGAAAGCTGTCCACCGCAGTCAGAGTAATTCAAGTGATGACAATGGTGCAGGTATATTCAGTGATATATATGACATCATGAAAGATCGAACATTTTATCTTAAGGACCACCAAAATTGCACAAAAGGTAAGAGCAAGCCTATAAATGTTGGTATTACCAGCAATCAAAAATTCAATATTAAGATATGCGTTTTTTTTGGCAACATATCTTAGTGTTATCTAACATTTATCACATTATGAATCATAATAGATTTTCTCAAGCTCTTTTTAGAAGCTAAATTATGATTATAGAAGCAACATTTGCTATTATATAATCATAAAAAAGTGTTTTATTTGCTAGTGAAAACTAATCTGTTTGATTTCCATCCATTTTAAGGTTTGCATGTTTATCAGAAACGTGTTGGATGTGAATTGCTTGACAATGATCAGCCAGGTTTGTTTCTTTCATGGGATGCTTTTAATGGACAAAATACTGAAGCGTTCACCTTTGATGTGGCAAAAAGAACTATGCAAATTAATTTACCATGGATGAGAATAAAAGGCATGGGTCAGATGGAATGGCTTCATGTGAAGTTTCTGTATGAACATGTTTATCATCCTGTTTGCATGAAGACTTTGCGGGCATTCCTGGAAAAAGAAAAGAACACTGTGATGCGAAAATGTAAGTTAGCATTAATTTAAATAAAAATAATAGTTCACCTAGCACAAGAGTTGTATGAACTACTTTAGTAATGCTTTTTTTTTCTTTTCTTTATTAGAGCTTGATGGGCTGTAACATTTTTTATTCCAGGTTTAACTATTTAAGATATAATCAAGAATATGAACATAAAGTAACTCATAAAAGCATATGACTGACAGTAAAGACTAAATGTTTGGGATGCTTTACAAAGACTCATATTACCATATATAAATAATGAATGCATTGTCACATTACTGTCCACTGTTTCTAACCTTCCTTTCTAAAGTGAAACCCAAAGTCAGACTCTTTAGGAAGCCTCTTACAGACTCTCAAGGGCTTCAGATCAGCTGTCTGGCCACTGGTTTTTACCCCCGTCACATTAACCTGACCCTGTTCAGAGATGGTCAGCCTGTGGATGATGATCAGATCACAGGAGGAGAGATTCTGCCCAACGGAGATGGAACGTACCAGATGAGGAAGAGTTTGGTGATCAGTGAAGAAGAACTACATAACGCATATTACAAATGCACAGCAAACTACCTAAACCTGGACAACAAACTGGACATTGCTTTTGGTAAAGAAAACTAGCAAACAATCATTAGAACATAATTTTTAACCCGTCTAATACCAAATTTTTCCCAGACATGAAACTATCCAAATTATGTGTCATTAGTAACCCTTTGAAATAATCAATAATTATATATATATATATAAAAAAATAAAAAAATTGGAAACGTGTGTGAAAAAAAAAGTGTTTTATGGTCGGTCACAATTGTGACCGGTGGGATAGTATGTGTACTAAATTAACATATTTATGCATAAATTTTTTTATATATCTTAGCCCAGCTATTTTAAACTGTTTGATCACATTCTAGGGTTACTATTATGCGTAAAAAACCCTCATACAACATTGATAGGAATACTGAGATAAAAGACAAAAAAATACAACCATCAACGTATTTCAAAATTGTTACTTTTTTTGTAAAATATATCATCAAATTTTTATATTAGTGCTACCATTATTACATCAATATTGTAACATATTTGTAACATTTGAACTTTTAATTTAGTGCAATATTTTGTCATTGCAACATTTTACTGTAATTTTCACTAACAACGCAATTGGATTTATATTGTATACCTAAGTTCACTGTTATCCCACCGGTCACAATTGTGACCATCAAGATGATTACTCATTCTATGACCACACTCAACAAAACTGAATATATGTGAATTCATATATTAATACTACACACCTTAAAGATAATGTGTACAGATATTTGTCATATCTTTGTTAACATACTTTACTAGCCGTTAATTTTGGAGCTTTGATGCAGTCATAATCTTCTCAAGGTGCGAACAGGAAATAAACTGCTCTGGTCATGTGACAATTTGCACTAATCATGTGAAACAGCACATATTTAAATGAGACCCTTTATTTTTTTCCATATTTGCAGGAAGTGCACTAAAACATCAGTCAGTAAGGTTTTTAGAGCTTTATAAATGAAAACCTTTTTTACGGTCACTATTGTGACCGGTGGGATTAAATGGGTTTAAATATATGGACAACATCTTCAATTCACGTTTATTGGACCCACTTTATACTAAGTAGCCTTAACAACTATGTACTTACATTTAAATGAATCATTTGGTACAATGCAGTTATTGTGTACATCCATGTTTTTACATTGTATTTATATTTGAAAAATACCTGCATGTAATTACATCTGTAATTAATTTCTGTAATCACATTTATAATTACACTGTTGACCCATCCCTTACACCTTAACCCACCCTTAAACCTACCCATACCACCAAACCTGTCCCTAACCTTACTCGTATCCCACCTCAATAGCAGCAAATGTGTTTTGCAATACAATATGAACACGATAAGTACATTGTACTTATTTTTTGATGCAAGTACATAGTAGTTAAGGCCACTTAATATAAAGTGGGACCCGTTTATTTGTATAGTGGTTTTCACAATACAAATCGTTGCAAAGTAGCTTCACAGAAAATGAAAATTTCTACATTACATATAGCTTATTGGTGGTCGCTATGTTAAGGTGATGTCCATATTGCAGAAATGTACAGTCAAAATCATGCAGTAAGTTAATGACATGCATTCAAACAAACAGTGAACACTATTAACAATGATTAAATGTTGCAATCAAACTTGAATATATGGTAGTATTGGTTCAGGTCCTCAGATTATATTCAAACCAAAACAACTAATTTTGTTCCAGCTGTAACAGTGCAAATCTGTTTCTTCATATAAGTCAAAATCTAAATCTCAAAAGTTTAAACATTTATTTTCTGACAGATTTTCTTGGTTTTTACCACAGATGAGGATCTAGAAAAATCTGACTTTGGATCCTCTGCTCTGTCTACAATTATCAATGTGCTGATATTAATGTGTGTGGCTGTTCTCAGCATAACTGCACTCATCAAATGGAGGAAGCGACGAGCTGCTGGTAAATGATCTGTAGAAAGTTTTTATTCTTAATGTGTTTAGAGAAAAGCAACCTAACATTTATTGCATCTGAGGAAAAAATAATATAGAAGATAAAATAAAATAAAAAAGTGAACCTTTAGCATGGTGTAACTCTTCTTCAGGACCAGGCTCCAGTACTTCACATCAAAGTGGATATTCACCTACTTCAAGTAAGTTTCTTATTGTTTAATAGAATATTATTTTTTTTTACATTCAGCAACAAAATACATTTAAATTACATTATATCTTAACTTTAAATTGTTTCTCTTTTTAGCTTCAGAACAAGAAACAACATGAAAGATTTATGGCCTCAAATTAGAATCTTATAAAATACTATTTCCTGCTACTACCCAGGTCTTGCAAGTGGGTTATGCCATTACAGCAACCATCTCAATATGTATTTGATTACAGTTCCAGAGAAAGTAATATATAGCACTGAAAGACTTTTTGATATTTTCATGACTGCATTATACATGTCATATTATAATACAATTCCAAATAAAAATTTTCATTAAATGGTCAAATTTTACTGGCATGGATATCACTTTAAATGTGGAGAAAGATGACAAGATTTTACAACCACTGTATTTGTAGGAGAACTATATGCATAACTAACTAATGGCAAAAGAGAGAGAATATTTAAATAATCTTGATTTCAGTCAATATTTCAGTAAATAATATTTCAGTAAAATCTCAATCCTTTATGATGCCTCATTGTCTATGTCCATCATTGTGTGTGTATTTTGAGTGGTAGTTTCTTTCTGCAGTTGATCAGGGTTGTGGAGTGACAAAGCATCTTCATAGGAATACGCACGCACGCACGCACACACACACACACACACACAATACATTTAAATTAAATTAAAAGAAACAGAGAAAAATACATGATTGGTAGGAAATTAGAACCATTTACCCGTTGAGTGTGTGCAGACAGTTTGTGTAGTTCGATGGTTGAGCTTCAGAGAATCAGAAATGAGGTGCTTTGATGGTTTGAACAAATAACAATTTAAGGATAAAAGGGTTCATTAGGAAGATATGGTTCTAAAAAGATCTGTTACTGTGTGTAAAGAACCTTATCTTTTTTTAGTGTATCATGAAATAAATAACATCATTCATAAGAGTATTTAATCTTATGAATCACCTAAGACCACCTTGACAGAACATTTGTTATTTACACAAAAGAGGGCCTTAGCAAACTTCCAAGGAGAAAAAAAAACCTTTACAATGCTACAATACCAAGATATCAATTGACATCATATTTCTTATTTTAACTAGTTCTTTCAGTTTTATTGAATTAAGGACATATATTTTATGTAGCGTCTGGACCAATCCAACACACTATATATTCTCTTTTTATATAACAAATACTCTGTAACCTAAGTTAACACTAATGGGCGTTTCAAAATTAATTGTGGTTAATTACTCAAATCTACTGTCATGGACAAGTGGGTCTTTGGAGTCAAAAATATTGAGAACCACTGCCATTGTAGATACACTGTACACATCTTTGGATGGTCAACAAACTACAATGCTAAACAAATATTACTTTTTTATATAAAAAAAAATTAAAAAAAGATAAAAGTTATAAGCTGTTCCTTAGACAAATCAACTGTTTGGAAAAAAATATTTAAGGTAGTTGCTCACAACAAGGCTACTTTTGGTATCTGTATAGGGACATGCATTTTTCTGTGGCAGTATCGGATGTCTTGGGAGTGAAAACAGGTTGGAAAAGAACAATCATAAAACACCAATGTCCTTTTGACCAGCAAGAAAAAAAAACCCAGTAGTAAAGCGATAGTGTTTTTTTGTTTGTTTGTTTTTTTAATAATATAAGGTCATACATTTGTTACCTCTGTTACATTCCCTTTGTGGTTTCATCATTTGATGGTCATTTTCAAAACAAACCAAATGGCATCCACCAAGCAGTTACTGTATGCATGTATTGCCCTTGACTTTTAATTGGATGCCTTACATAGATTCTTTTCCATCATCCACAGAAGCTGAAATCAATAAAACATTGCTTTGGTTTCATTTCTAAAAGGTTTAAAATTTGAAAATTAACCTTAAAATGAACATATTGCTGACTTGATATAAAACATAGTATACTCACATGGAGTAAGGGAGTATTTACTCTGTGATGCCTCAGAGCCTCGTTCTGAATAATAATGACGGTTTAACCGGGATAAATAGAGTTACAGAAACACACACACACAAAGTGCATATGGTGTCTAAAGGAACTGATGTTTGGTTTTCTCTTCTAACTGAGCATTAGATTAAATTAATTGGACTTTACAGAATATTTACCAGCAGCTCGTCTCTTCCTCCATATGATGAGTGCAGTTATGATGAGAACAACCACACACATGAACACCAGCACACTGAAAACTACAGACTGACTGAAGGATCCTGGGTCACATTCATCCACATCTGAAATTGGGGTGAGTTTAAAAAAACAACAACAACAAAAGTGACATTAATAATCGGGGAAAAAAAGCTTTAGATAGATGGAACAGTTGCTTAATAAAGTAAGAACTTTTGTTTTGCTATTAAATCTAATGGTTTCTACTTTGTTGTTTGATTAATTGTTGATTGTTTTATTTATTTACCATATACAATGTCCAGTTTGTTGTCCAGATTGAGGTGCTTCATTGTGCAGTTGTATTTATGTTCCTCATGTAGCTCTTCTTCACTGATCACCAAACTCTTCCTCATCTGGTACGTTCCGTCTCCGTTGGGCAGAATCTCTCCTCCTGTGATCTGATCATCTTCCACAGGCTGACCATCTCTGAACAGGGTCAGGTTAATGTGACGGGGGTAAAAACCAGTGGCCAGACAGCTGATCTGAAGCCCTTGAGAGTCTGTGAGTGTCTTCTTCATGAGTCTGACTCTGGGTTTCACTACACAGAAGTACAAAAATTGTTGCAAAAACTCTTCGTTTTTTTTTTCAGCAGTCATGAATTGTCAGTCATGTTCTTTTCTGTCTTTTCTATTTATTCTAGTAATTCTCTCACCTTTTCTCATCACGTTGTTCTTTTTTAAATTCAGGTACCGCCTCAGAACTTTAATGCAAATAGGATGATAAACATTTTCATACATAAACTTTACACTAAGCCATTTTAGTTGGTTCCATGTTATCATCCATGGCATTTTCATCTGAATATCATGTTTTTCCATGTCAAAAGTGAACTCCTCCATATTTTGTCCACTGAAACCATCCGAGAAATGTTGTGGACCTGGTTTATCATAGTTCAACAATTCACATCCAGCAAGTCTCTGAAGAACTTGAACACCTTCACATGAATGGAAAGAAATTAGACACTCTTTATTCATCATATTCATATTCACAATATTGCACAACATAAAATGACTTTTTATGATTATTCTCTCTAGTACGTTGCTTTCTCAATTCTACATCTAAATCTTTCAAGAAAATAACAATACATAGAAGCTACATCTGTTATTAAATGTTTTCTGTGTTAATACTCTTATAGAGGCTAAAGCTCTCACCGTCTGTGTGATTTAAGTGTCCCTTAAGATAAAATCGCATTACGAAATATTGTATCACCATCATTTTGCTCTTCATCATGGTAGTTTGAATCACTCTCACTGCAATGGAAAATGCTCCATGTGGTTGAGTCATAATATGCTATTTGCACATCATCCAACATCACCACAACACTAAACTCTGGAAATTGTGTTTGTCCAACTATATATGTTGCCAAAGCCATCAGTGAGTGAGAACCTGTGGATACACAAGGACAAGCATATAATATTTGTACAGTCTCAAATTAGAAATTAACATTTATATTTAACAAGCATTGAAAGCAACAATGACTGAGAGAACATGCAAACTCCACACAGAAAGTCATCTTACAAGACAAAGCAGTTAACCTTTACTTATACAACACCTAGACGACAATACGTGATACACAATTTTTTGTTTGTTGATTTTTTCCCCTTTTATTTGATAGAACAGTAGTTAGACAGGATTGGTAAAGATTGGCAAGTTGGGACTCGAACATGGGACGCCCGATGTGCAACAGCGCTACATGTCGACGTGCTGCCCACGAGGCTATCTGCACCAGTGTGGATTTCACTGTACAAGCACATGTACAGTATGTGTATTCATCTGATAGATACACATAAACTATATCTAACAATGTCATGGAGCCCCAGTAAAGTTTTTATTCATATTGGGAACAAAAGTTATGGTCTAACCTTTTCACTTTTTATTTGGATGCTGCAATTACACTAGTGACTGAAATATTGACTTTTACTCAGAGGTTTAAAGTCTAAGCAGTAACAAGTTCCGTTTGTGTAAGATAGCCTACAGACAAAGGTATAATAGTTTTTAAGAATAAACCATACTACATACTAACAATCCTATACGTAAAACAAAAACATATTTTGCCTGTGTTGTGTATAGGGTAGAGTGGGGGGAAACGCCCCCCTTAAAGACTGTGTTTTTTTTCTTTTCTGTGAAACAAAAGTTAAATATGTTCAGAAAAGTTATCATAGTTTTAGTGACAATGACATAAATTATAAACAAAGTATAAAAAAATGTCCAGAGTTTTCATGTTAGATTTTTAACAAAAACTAAATTTGTACCAAGGGGCGTTTTACATGTCAAAATGTAAAAGCAATTTGCTTTAAACATTTACAGCAAAATCAGAGTACAGACAGTTTTTGCTTAAAATTAAATTATGAATTACAAAATTATTTGGAAAATTTTGTTAGCTGATGCTAACTGGCTAGCTAACTAGCTACCTGATGCTAACTTGAGGTAATTTTTAAATATAAAATCCAAATATTTTGCATTCAAAATATTTATTCAACCAACTAGTTAGAAAACATTTGATGGAAAAATAAAGGATTTGATGTTCAGAACAGAATAAATACAGAGCTCTGGCATGAAACTCTAGATGACGCAGTCCGATAGGTCTAACTCAATCTGACCTAATTATATCATTATCACACGGCACAGCTGATTGGTTTTCTCCTGTATCAGTAGCCAATGAGCTCGCTGCTCAACATTCAAATACCTGGCTTTTGTTTGCTGTAGCAGTTCGCAGCGCACTTCAGAAACCCTCCACCTTCCCCAGCTCCACCTGTATAGATCTGCTACGAGGGTGATTCATGTATGCTATGGAGGTTATTCATATGTGTTATATGTGCAGCAGCAGTATTTCCTACATGCTCACAGCAGCATGTTGTGGATGTATTGGCATAAGCAAGTCTCGGTACTTGCTCTGCCGTAGCAGCGTAGCAGATCTATTCCGCCAAGACCAAATACATTAACTTTGTCATGTACATTACCATGCCAATCCCTCCGGGAGTTGTCATGACAGAACTACAGTAATTGCCCATTGCATTTGGGCAATTAAACTGGGTTTAATGTTTTACTCCACCTGGCTGGGGGCGTTTTAACCCACAGACTATGTTTGAAAAAAAAAATTATGTCATTCTGAAAGTATGATTATATTTTCTATTAAATTACACATACTCCCTATCTTTAGGCCCTGCTGTTCTCATATCATATATAACTGTGATGTTCTACAAAACAACAAGCTTTAAAACACTTTTTTTCTTACTGCTGAAAATGAGATAATTTACTGTGAAATCCGTTTTCTCTCTGGTACATCACCAGTGTAAGCTTCATGGTGAAAGCTTCTACATCACTCTTGTCAACGTAGTCTATAGTTACAATAAAAAATTATCTTGACTTTATCTTGTAGTTATTTTGGGAAAAACAGTAGGGGGCATTTTACCCCATGGGGACGTTTTCCCCCACTCTACTCTATGTGTGAAAACAGATTTTTTTTTTTTGCCCCTTAAGTTTTATTTTATGGTTGTTTATATATTTTACTGATCAGAAATATCAGAAACATGTTGGCAAGCTCTTTCAACCTTCGCAGATTCTCCTTGTGCCCCCCCCCCCCCCCCCCCACCTGAAATCCGTTTTCTCTCTGGTACATCACCAGTGTAAGCTTCATGGTGAAAGCTTCTACATCACTCTTGTCAACGTAGTCTATAGTTACAATAAAAAATTATCTTGACTTTATCTTGTAGTTATTTTGGGAAAAACAGTAGGGGGCATTTTACCCCATGGGGACGTTTTCCCCCACTCTACTCTATGTGTGAAAACAGATTTTTTTTTTTTGCCCCTTAAGTTTTATTTTATGGTTGTTTATATATTTTACTGATCAGAAATATCAGAAACATGTTGGCAAGCTCTTTCAACCTTCGCAGATTCTCCTTGTGCCCCCCCCCCCACCCCCCAAAAAATGTCCAGCCAAAAATAGAAAATAAAATAAAATAAATAAAAAATAAGCATTAAACACTTGTTATTTGTACTATCTAAATAAGGATCAGTCACCCCCCAAAAATGTCCAGCCAAAAATATAAAATAAAATAAAATAAATAAAAAATAAGCATTAAACACTTAT
>NW_015505580.1:34071-34900 GCF_001515645.1 Sinocyclocheilus grahami
GCACTGTGCAGGTCGATCATTGTGTGACATTCATGAGAGCTATAGAGAGCAGAGCAGACGGCTCCTTATGCTTTGAATAGCTCTTGCACCTACTTTGGTGTCCTTTTTTTTTATCGGTGCGCAATGACGCTTCAAGTCAAACGAACGAACAAACACGTGCGCATATTTGCATCGCTTTAAACGTTCCCTGTAGATCTCACCATCTCACGCGCAGCCACACGATTGGTCGATTATATACAATACCTGCATGTTATTGGACAAACGTGTCCCGTATGAACGGTGCATATGGCCACCTTACTCGTTGCCTTCTCTAGTGCAGATCAACCAGGTCTCGTCCCATTCGTCGGTCATCATCACAAATCCTGGAAAATATGCGTTGTAGTCCAAAAGAGTTGTTCGTTGTAGTTTTTGAAAAGTGATTTCTGTTAAATAAAATATCTCCTTTTGAAGTGGACTTTGAGCTTTGTAACTTTGCAGATCTTTTTTATGCTCAAACAGCAACATTACAGACTAACTAAAGTTGAAAAAGTGAAAAAGCATAATAGAATATTTTCTTAATAACGGTTATGGGAGGACGCTTAATTCACCGCGTTGCGTTTATTCTGTACCATTCTGCTTGCCTGTAGGCTACATATATTTTTTATTATCTGTATACAGGATTTGGTGTTCGTCCATTATAAGCCGCATTAAGAGTTTTCTTTATAATGGTTTTCTACAGAGGTGTAAAGTATTGGAGTAAATGTAATTAGTTACTGTACTTAAGTATCTTTTTGGGTACTTTGTAGTTGTACTGAGTATCAAAGATATTAGCAACTTTTACTCTTTACTT
>NW_015505580.1:35265-73334 GCF_001515645.1 Sinocyclocheilus grahami
GGTTTTAGAAAATAAACGTGATTGCTCTCCTCACAAATGAACTCTTTCTAGTTTTTGTTTAATGCTCTCTGTGCCTTGCCCTAGACTTTAATGTCACTTCCTATCTCCCGTGGTGTTTGTAGTCAGTTTGTAGTCTGTTTGTTCATTGGTTCCCCTTGATTAGTCTCCCCAGGTGTGTCTTATCTTGTTAAGCTTGTTAGCCCCCTGTGTGTATATATAGCCCTAGTTTTTCTTTAGTTTCTTGTGAGTTGTTGAATGTAATTGCTGTCTGTTTGCCAGTCATTGTGTTATTTGTTCCCTTTGGTTTTTGCCTTATTGTTTGTTCTAGTTTTTCCGTTAAATACCAGCACATAGATCCTTGCCGCTGCCTGTTTTCCGCAGCTTCTCCACAACGTTACAGTTTTTCACTTGCATGTCTCTTTGACTAGTGCATCTTTGAGCCTATATTTAGTATACGTAAAACACTTAAGTACTGTTACAATCAGATACTCTAAGACTTTTACTCAAGTTGTTTTGGAATTGGTGACTTGTAACGTGTAGTGGAGTAATTTTCACTGTAAGGTATCTGTACGTTTACTCAAGTATGGTTTTTAGGTACTCTTTACACCTCTGGTTTTCTATAGTAAGAAAATGCTTGCAATTCAGCGTGTTGCCTTTATATTCTAGGCTCATCTGCTTGTTAAGTACATATTTTTAATAAACATACCGAAATTTGGGCTTTTTATATGATTGTCTTCGTCCATATAGCTAAGCCACATTAAGTGTTTTATTTAAGCTAACGGTTTTCTATGAGGGAGATGGCAATGCTTAATGTGAAACTTTAACCGTTGCACTCATTCTGGGCTATTGTTTGTCTGTAAATAGGCTATTTATAAATAAGCTGTGCTGCACCTGCAGGACTTGCACGTCCATGTCTGTCAACGAACATTTCCGTCAGTAATTTCATTAACAAATTATATATAATTAATAATTATATATAATTTGTTGTACATATCCATTCATATGTGTAAATAGTAATAATAATAACAATAATAATAATAGAATTCACAATTATGCTTAATAATGATTTTTAAATGGGTTTAATAGGCTATATCATGCAGCCTTGGGAAACGGTCTAATAATGTGTTTTATAGATTCTCGTCCGTGAAATGCGCCACTTCCGGTATTTTGCCGGTTAGTCGAGGGCTAAAAAAAAAAAAATCAAAAAGTCGAATAAAAAAAGTAAACTATGAATATATTACCCTAGAAAGTGCTGCCCTACCAGTACCACAATTTCTGACTGCCCCCCCCAGTCCAGCAAACCTAGTACTGGGCCTGATCCTCATACTCATGAGAATGAACACAGGACATAAACTGATATTTCAGATGTTGTACCGTTCATGGAAGTACGACACAATCGCAGGTTTCAAGCGATACAGTATATGCAAGTATTAAACATGTGCAACCTCTAATTTTACACATAACAGGGTCAACAACGGTATTACCAAAATATTTTGTTCTGATTTCATTGTAACTTCTATTTAATATGCTCTAGGAAGATGTTTGAGCTGTCCATTAACAGAGAGACAGAATGTTTCACAGACTGAAGAGTGCAGCGCCAGGGGAATATACCATTGATCGAAGAGAGGGGTATACCACATCAGCAACACAAAAGAACAGAACACATTCTTCTAAACAAACACATGCAGTACAAGAAAGTAGTGTGATTATAATGTTCAATAAACACCAAGATTAAATGCTGTGTATAAAAATATCGCAATTTCCATTCTGCAATAATTTTATATATACTCCCAACCCCTCCCCCATAATGAAACGATGGATCATCTCTTACCCAGTCTTTCTGCACTTGGTTTGATGAATTATAACACTTTTAAACCATTACATTAGGCTAGTATTTTCACAGTAAAGTGCCCAGTGAACACTCTTCACCACAGTGGTAAACCCTGGAACTTCAACATTCTGTAACAAAGGACATTTATTACTAGGGTGTACTCACACTAGGCGTTTTGAACCAAACATTAGAAGAACATTAAAGGGGTCATATGATGTTGCTAAAAATAACATTATTTTGTGTATTTGGTGTAATGAAATGTGTTTATGCTGTTTAAGGTTAAAAAACACATTATTTTCCACATACTGTACATTATTGTTTCTTCTCTATGCCCCGCCTTTCTGAAACGCGTAGATTTTTACAAAGCTCACCGGTCTGAAAAGCGAGGTGTGCTCTGATTGGCCAGCTATCCAGTGTGCTGTGATTGGCCGAATACCTCAAGCGTGTGACGGAAATGTTACGCCCCTTACCATATGCCCTGTCCGGCCGGAGCGACGAGACAAAAACATTAAAACCCATTATAAACGAGCCATAAGATCAGCTCCAGGCATGACGAAGCGGATATCGACCTCTTTTGGAAGACCAAACAAAGTAGCTTCGCTTTCACAACGAAACACACAGTGCCTTCAAGACATGACGGCGGCGGCAACAACAAAACTACAGTGAGAATAAAAGTTACGCCTTCTTTCTTTGCGTGAACATTTGGGCGGCGTTATGCAAATCTTCCCACATCGTGACGTAGGTATGTGGGGGCGTGTTAGAACGAGCCTCTTAACTTTTATAAAGAATATCTCTTTGGATTTGAGACTTTAGTCTTTGCAACTTTACAGATCTTCTTTATGCACCAAGAGCTTGTAACACTCCAAAGAGAAAGGAAAACTTGAAATCGCATCATATGACCCCTTTAAACAATTCTCCGCCTTTTTCACCTTGCTGCAGGAGACATAAAGCATTGCTTGGTTTCAACAGTTTACCCTTCCCATAAATTCCTGTGAAAGGCTTGCTCAATCTCATGCCCATTTTCAGTTAATTGCAACTACAATTATTCACACAAATGGATTAACTAAACATCTCTTTTACACATTTAAGTGGATGACCACAATGAAATTAGGTTATGACAAAATATTAACTAATTGAGTCAATTAGAATGAAGAATTACGTTTAGAAATGTAACATGAGACACAGATACACATCTCACTGTTTTTCCAGCATCTCACAACCCCTGTGAACTGCAAATCAGCTTTTCTATGATATGCTTTATCTTAAAGGGAAAGTGAAAATGACTCAATAAAAGTTTTTTATTGAGCACTAAGGTGTGTTGTATAACAATAGATGTGAAAAACACACATACACTGTAACTGCTTTGAATAAAAGTGTCTGCAAAATGCATGCTCAATGTAAATTGTTAATGATAACTTTTATGATAATAAAACAATTCATCATCATTGTGGTTCACTCAATCTTAATTTTGAGCAGTGTGTCATCAGAGGTGCATTCTTCATAAGAGAGGTGCATTCTTCATCAGTGAGTGAGACCCTGGTGATACACAAGGACAAGCATATCATATTAGTACAATGTCAAATTAGATAATTACTGTACATATGACTGTACATTCCTGCTAACATCTACAGAAAGTTATTTTTATTTGTTTTAGTTGTTTATTTGTTTACTTTAACTGCAATAGACACTGACTGCAAGGCATTCAGCTCATTTGGAATACTCAAATACCGTGATTCCCTTCTTGGACCTTCAAGGATTGATCCACAGGTTCAATATGGTTAGGAGCAGGTCTAGGGGTGGGTTTTAGGGATAGTGACGAGTACAGTACCTAACAAGGCAACATCCATGTATGTTAATGAAAATTATCATATACACTGATTATTGTTATTATTACTTACTGTTTTATAATGTACAATACAATTAAGTGTATTAAATAATATCTCTCATTAACATCTAATACAAATAGCCTCTGCAAAAAGAAAAGGAAGACAAAGAAAACTCAAACATAAACAGATGTTTAGGAAATGGAGGGGGGAAACGTTAAGAGAACATAGACCCATCTTTCTCTAACATTACAATGAATGTAAATATTCAAATTATTACATCATATATTTGTAAACTGTAAAATGTTTGAAGCAGAACTATCATGACAGCGCCATAACTTTTATTTTGACAGCGCTAGAAAACAACACCTGTTTTACGATGGAAATGTTAAATGACACAACAGCTATATTCAGTGATGCTTGACCTTTTCTCAGAATATGGGACTTTGAGAGAGAGGGGGGGTACAAACAATGAAGCTAGTTAGAGTTTAGTTACTTAAAACAGTGACTTTATCCCCTTGTTGCCGGGAAATATAATGTAGCACATAGGCGCACAGTGTGTAAGGCTGGGCAAGGCTTAGCCTTTCCGCCATGAGTTGGAAATTTGCTGAGCATTATAGCCAACAGACTGTTAAGCGCATGAATGCAGTGATCTTGTCATTGCACTTTCACAAATGCTTGCATCATACAGTGTAAATAAGAGATTCATAGTGAAGTGTAGACTGCGTCATTGAATATAAACTTGTGCTATGTGATTGACAGCTCCAGTAAGAGAGCATTCTTTGATCACTTTCTGTAGGTTATATCATTTTAATAACAGATTATTATCATGCTACTAAGAAACAGTTTACCATTTCCGTGTAGTTTACTGTTAAGTTACTGGCTTGATTTAGCCTACAGAGGCGGGCTTTCATTGCACAATGAAGAAACATTTGAAACAGTTCGTTTTCTGAGCTTGGTTTCAATAAAAAGATGTTTTTGGACCAATGAGTAAGTTTTGAGCTCTGAAACTTACAGGATGTTTTATAGTAAAATGACTTCTTACATGTCAAAACATCAAGAAAAAATGGATTTCCCAATTCATGACCGCTTTAAATTCAAAACTTTTTTTTTTTAATAATAATTATTTTTATTGAATTTTCACAGTAATACAAAAATAACAAGACATCGCCCAAAGCAAACAAACAAAAACACACACACACACACACACACACACACACACACAAAGCTTGGATTTTTTTATAAAACAGGACTACCCCATATATAACAGATTAGGGAACAAGGGGGAAAAAATGAATAGAGCAGAAAACTTAAATGTCCAGAGAGTTACACAATTACAATATTCCTTGTAGTATAATAGGGCAAAGATGAGATTCCATATAGTCTAGATATGGAGTCCAGACTTTATAAAACATATTTAAAACCCCTGCACAATATTCCCATTGTCACACAACCCAAGACAACTAAGGAAATAGGAACTAAACACAGGAAACAAAGGATGAAATAAAATAAATGTGACAATCCTAGGCTACAACACATTAAAAACATATATGCATTAATCACAGATACATGAGCTAAAAGCAAACAGGTTTCCAGAAACAGCAACAACAGTTGCACATATGACTGCCTTGAGTTTACTTCAATCTTACCATTAAAAGGTTTTCTTTCTGACTCATCAAGAGAAGAATTTATTAATGATAATCATCAAAATAGTATAAATAAACTCACAAGTTGCTGTTCTTGTGCCTAAGTCTCATTTCATTCAGTCTTGATCTTGATCTCACACTCAGTCTCTGACCTTGCTGCTCTGATGTTTTTTGGATTTGGATAGCTACTTATCAGCTTAACATAAACTTGAGCTGCACTCTTTTACATTTAAAAACACTCAAATCTCTCTCCACTCTGATTGGTTCTTTTTGTATCAGCAGCCAATGAGCTTGCTGCTCAACATTCAAATACTTGGCTAACACTTGCTGAAGCACTTGAGGTGAGCTTCAGAAATCCTCCACCTTCCCCAGCTCCACCTGTATAGATCTGCTACGGGGTGATTCATGTATGCTATATATGGCGGTTATTTCATATATGTTATATGTGCAGCAGCAGTATTTCTTACATGCTCACAGCAGCATGATGTGGATGTATTGGCAGTAGCAAATATCAGTACTTGCTCTGCAGCGTAGCAGATCTATTTCGCCAAGACCATACATTAACATTGTCATGTACATTATGTCAAACCCTCTGAGAGTTGTCATGATAGAAATATATATACAGTACGGCAGTCCTTATTTATTCTTGGTATTAGAGCATGTCTTTTTTTTCAGTTTCTCCGTTTTTTGTGTTTATCCATAGGTTCTCACTCACTGATGGCTTTTGCAACATATATATTTGGACAAACACCATTTCCTGAGTTCAGTGTTGTGCTGATGTTGGATGATGTGCAAATAGGATATTATGACTCGATCACATGGAGTGTTGTATATCGCAGTTCAAGTGATTCAAAGTACCAAAATGAAGAGAAAAGTGATGCTGATATTGTAATTCTCGATATGTATAACAGCATGAAAGAGCGTGCAGTTTATTTTAAGAAGCATCTAAATCACACAAATGGTGAGTGCTGGCCAACACATTGATTATATTACACATAACTTTGATAACAAATGCAGAGTTTGTACATGTTTAAGATTTTGATGTTTAAGCGAGAAAAGTACATTTGAGACGGTTATGTTAAGTATTTTCAGTCTACATCTTGTATGAATATTTTCAGTGAAGACTAGTAGTAAGTCTTTTAAGAAACTAATTTTCTTTCTGTTCATTTGAAGGTGTACATGTTCAACAGAGACTTGCTGGATGTGAACTGTTGGATGATGATAAACCAGGTCTACTGCAGAGATGGGATGCTTTTAATGGACAAGAAATAGGAGAATACACATTTGACACAGAAAAAAATGTCCAGACAAAAATAATATGGGGGCCATGGGGCCAAATAACAAGACTTTATATGAAGTTTCTGATAAAAAATATATATCAACCTATTTGCATTAAAGTTTTGCGTAGGTACTTGTACATGAAAAAGAACAGTGTAATGAGAAAAGGTGAGAGAATCAACCCAATTAACATCAGCATAATTACTTACTCATGCAATGAGCCCAAAACTTTAATGTTAACACATAAACAGTAACACTTCTCATTTTTCTCTGTATAGTTAAACCCAAAGTCAGGCTCATGAAGAAGACACTCACAGACTCTCAAGGGCTTCAGATCAGCTGTCTGGCCACTGGTTTTTACCCCCGTCACATTAACCTGACCCTGTTCAGAGATGGTCAGCCTGTGGATGATGATCAGATCACAGGAGGAGAGATTCTGCCCAACGGAGACGGAACGTACCAGATGAGGAAGAGTTTGGTGATCAGTGAAGAAGAGCTACATGAGGAACATAAATACAACTGCACAATGAAGCACCTCAATCTGGACAACAAACTGGACATTACATTTGGTAAAGAAAAACTAATAAACAATCAAAAATGCAACAGGTTTAATAAATAAAAAAACATCTTTATCTGTCCATTATCTTACTGTTTTTTTTTTGTTATTACTTTTTAAATTCACCACATTGTCAGATGTGGCTGAATATGAGCCAGGATCACCTACTCATTCTGTAGTTTTCAGTGTGCTGGTGTTCATGTGTGTGGCTGTTGTCATCATAACTGCACTCATCATATGGAGGAAGAGACGTACTGCAGGTAAATGTTCTGTTCAGACAAGTTCATTCCTTTAGAGACCTCTTTCAAAGTTCACTGTATGCAGTTTCATGTTTCTGTAGTGTTACTCTGTATTCATCATGGATATGGTTTGACTGTGTCATTCTTATTCAGGACAAGGATTCAAGAAGTCACAAAGTGATTACTCTCTTACTGCATGTGAGTACACTTTTTTATAAAGTAATATGAATGCAGCATGTTAATTCTTTGGTTAATTTTGGAAACTTTCTGGAAATGACAACCTTTTTTTTTTCTTCTTCATTTCAGCTTCCACCCATGATTAAACATGACAAGTGAGTCTATGGTCCTATATTAAAGTCGAGACAATATACTTTGCAACATAAAAATGAGCCCATGTGGTCTGAAATCATATTGTTTAAAGTGCCCCTATTATTCAATTTTTAAGGTTCCTAAAATTGTTTTGGGGGTTTAGGTTTTCATGCATCAAGGTCAAAAAAATGCTTTAATTTTCTCAAAATATGCATTTAATATCACCTCGTTTTCCAACAATTCTCAAACGATTCTCATTCTTCCAACAGTTCCAAGATTCAGTCTCTCTAAACCCCTCCTTTCCGTGAGCCTACTCTGCTCTGATTGGTCAGATGGCCCAGTCTGTTGTGATTGGTCTACAGTACTGCGTACAGCACGTGTCGGAAACAATACGCTCATTGCCATAATTCTGTTTTTCTGAATGCTCAATAGACAATATAAACATGTCTTATTTACAGTACCATACTTACAAGTTGTGATTCAGTGGAGCCAGCTGGTCCAAATAAACTGGGTACTAAGCCATCTTTCAAGAGCATGCATTTTGTGAATCCGGCATTGAACCGAGATTAGAGAAGCAGTTGTCAGTAAAATGACGGGAATAGAATACAATAAATAAATACATAAATAAAGATTAGGATTGTACTGCTGTGATACAGTGGAAAAAATGAATGGAGTGGAAACGCACCCCAGGCTAGATTGTGATGCTCTTTATTCTGGAATTAGCCAGTCCTTACTGTCATGTCTACAACGGGTACAGAATGCCACAGCTCGTTTTTTGACAGGGACAAAAAGCAGGGAGCATATTATTTGAGCAAAGTAGTTTATTTTAAGGCTATGGTATTTGTATTTCAAGCACTGCATGGTCTTGCTCCTACCTACATCTCAGATTTTCTTCATCCTTATTCGTCCCAGAGAATGCTTAGATCATCTTAGTTGTTATTGACCATTCTAAAATCTATTTGTTCTAAGGCTTTCTTTTGTATGGTGATATACCAGATAGTACTGAAAGCAAAGGTTTGCATACTTTCACAACATACAGATATGTAACACTGAATCACTTTTCTCAATAAATAATGAGTTGACTGTTCCTTTAACATTACACTTTATGGCTTTGCTTTGCTTCGCAGAATGGTAAAACGTACCCAAACGCCTATCACACATATTAATGAACAATATCACAATATCAGAACAATATCAGAAAAAATTGAAATTGTATATATTAAATAAAAGTGCCCTCTAGTGCATATTTACCTGCTAACCCATTGCCTTTAACTTGAAACCTAAATGTTCTTACATTCTTATCATATAATTTTACCAAGCTCTGCTATATTATTTAAGTACTTATCATTTGCACATATTGCCATAAACTTGTGATTTCACATGTTCACTCTTCAACAGACTGTATCAGTTTTCAATAGTGCACTGGTAGTGCACTGAGCAAAGGCCACTATTAAAAAAATATAACTTAACTACAATGCCGCAAAACCAAGATGACAACTGACATAATATTTCTTATGTAGTTTCTTTCCCTTAAACCAGGGTAGGTTGGTAAGGTGTGCTTTGCTCATATGTTGAAATAAAATGTCCACAAAGCTTCTTAACATGGTGAGAACAAACAACATTTACAATAAAAGCATGTGGAGCTATGGTAAAAAACATTTGTTTCTGCACCCGTACCTGACCAATACAACCTTGAGGGAAAGTTCATATGTGATGTTGAACAGGTGACCTGCATCAACTCACAAAGTGCATATTTCCCTCTAGTGGTGAAATAATTATTACATTTTTGGCTCCTCCATCTTATTTTAAGAAACTCTTTAAGAAACTTTTATTTTAAGAAGCTAAGCATGTTTCCTCAGAATGACTTGTTCTCCACATGTAAAAAGTTTTGAGGAGTTTGAACAACTCACTTTAAAGATGCAAGACAATTCCTGTTGCCTTTGCAAATGTCACTTTTACATGTTGTTTGAACATAAATGTGTGTTGCCAGTGTGTGTACACAACCACCCTATAATGATAAAAATCTGCCCGCACCTTAAATCATAAGCAGTGCAAGCCGATCACAGAATCCGTAAAAGGTGACATCACATTTTACAAGCCCCGCCCACAACTGTTAACTGACACTGCCGTATTAGCCGAGCCTCCTCCCTGAGTGAGCTGCACACAATCCGCCATGTTTATGTTCACGCTAGAGCAGGGCTATTCAATTAGTTTCATTTGAGGGCCGGATTATCGAATTGAAATTTTGAAGGGGGCCAAGGGGGTGGGTGGCCGTCCCAATCTCTTTCTGAGGGGCCTATAAAATTAGAAATTACATTTAAATGCATATCCAGCAGTAAAATGAATTAATATTATCAACACCAACATCTATAAAAGGTTAACATTAGTGCTAATTATTCACACATTTTTCTGTAATTAATTGTGATTAACTGCATATTAATATATTTATATTGTCATAATTTCACATTGAACCTCCAAATTAACATTTAGTAGGTTCTGAAAAATATAATTTTTAACTTTTAATTTAAGTGAAATTAAAACAATCTTCACATAAACTATAAATTGTATATGCATAAACTATATAGATCTATCTTTATGCAAGCTACAAAACTTAATCAGCGACTAGAGCAGTCGAGTGATTTCTTTTTCTTTTGTTCTGTAATTTACAAATTAATGTACGACCTGCGCGTACTTTTCCCTCGGGCCGGATGAAGATGAATGGCTGGCCGGATTTGGCCCACGGGCCGCCAATTGAATAGCCCTGCGCTAGAGCATTTAAAAGCAGCATTGAAGTAAGAAATGTCTTCTTATTAAAGCTATAGACGTTATTCTAGACAAGCAGTGAGTGATTTTCTGCTTTTATTTTATTGTTTGGGTCATATTAACAGTGTATAGACAGTAGTATAAAAAATGCTGGGTTGTGTCACAGTACAGAAACTGCTTTGGTAAAAGTTGTGAACGATTTACTGATGGCAGCTGACTCTGGGTTGGGGGTTGTTTTAATTATGCTGGATCTCAGTGCTGCATTCGACACTGTTGATCATGCGATCCTTTTAAAATGTTTGGAGTGTGATGTAGGCATCAAAGGAACAGCTTTAAAATGGTTTCATTCATATCGGCATGATAGAAAATGTTTTGTTAATTTCGCAAATACTTCATCTTCTGTGGCTCCTTTAAAATATGGTCTTCCTCAAGGTTCTATTCTGGGCCCATTATTTTCATTGTACATCTGCCCACTTGGATCTATATGTCATTGCTATGACATTTCCTGTCATATGTATGCTGATGACACTCAGATATATTTACCACTTAAAGTCGGAAACGAGCACTTGCTACAGTCCCTGTTACTCTGTCTGGAAGAGGTCAAATTTTTGTTGTCTAAAAATTTTCTTCAGCTTAATGAAAAAAAATCTGAGATAATTATTTTTGGTCCACCAAAATTTAAAGAGATGATTTACAGTACTATTGCTCCTTTAGAATTAACTATAAAAAACAGTGTAAGAAAACTGGGTATCATAATTGACTCAACTCTCAGCTTGGAAAATCGGTAAAGTCGGAAGTAAAGAGTAGTTTTTACCAATTTAGGATGATCTCCAGGTTAAAACCCATTCTTAGTTTTAAAGATTTAGAGACCATTGTCCATGCATTTATTACCTCGAGATTAGATTATTGCAATTCTCTTTATGTTGGGATCTGTCAGCGACAACTATCTCGTCTGCAAATGGTACAGAATGCTGCAGCCAGGCTTTTGACAGGCACGAAAAAAAGGGATCATATTACTCCAGTATTATCCTCTCTCCATTGGCTACCAGTTCAGTACAGGATCGATTTAAAGATTTTATTGATGGTCTCTAAAGCACTTCATAACATGTCCCCAAGTTATATCACCAATCTTTTAGAGTACCATACATTGGCTAGGACACTGAGATCAGCAGATAAACTGTTACTGGCAGTTCCTCATTCCAAAAAAAAGTCTAAAGGTGACAGAGCATTTATGGTTGTGGTTCCCAAATTGTGGAATAGTCTTCCACTTCATATTCAGCAGGCTCCATCCTTAGAAGTTTTTAAGTCTCAGTTGAAAACTCATCTTTTTACATTAGCTTTCGCAGAGGAAAGACCGTCGACCTTTCGTAGAGGAACAACCCCAATGTGTAATGACCTGATAAAGGGTATTTGTCATCTGTTGGTTGGTTCATTAAGTGGTTTATTCTTACTAATTATGTTAGATTTGATTGTTTTTCATCTTTGTATATGCTTTCTTTTAAATTGTGAAGCACTTTGGGCAACAAAACTGCGTTAAAATGTGCTATACAAATATATAAAAGTTGAAGTTGAAAAAGTCATACTAATCAGGCTCGCCCACAACCACTAACAGACTGTCCCGTATTAGCATAATAGTTTCTGTCCTTAGCCAGTACACGGTCTGTCATTTTCTCATGCTCGAGCAGCTGTAGCATCAGCGTCTCTTAAGCAATGCAGGTGTTTTGTTGTTGGATGTAAAAGTGAACATAAGAGTCTTCATTTTCTCTCTACATCAGATTCATTGAGGACGCAGTGGATTCATTTATGAAGGGAATGTGTCCAAGAAAATAGTCCGGAAACGAGCACTTGCTACAGTCCCTGTTACTCTGTCTGGAAGAGGTCAAATTTTTGTTGTCTAAAAATTTTCTTCAGCTTAATGAAAAAAAATCTGAGATAATTATTTTTGGTCCACCAAAATTTAAAGAGATGATTTACAGTACTATTGCTCCTTTAGAATTAACTATAAAAAACAGTGTAAGAAAACTGGGTATCATAATTGACTCAACTCTCAGCTTGGAAAATCGGTAAAGTCGGAAGTAAAGAGTAGTTTTTACCAATTTAGGATGATCTCCAGGTTAAAACCCATTCTTAGTTTTAAAGATTTAGAGACCATTGTCCATGCATTTATTACCTCGAGATTAGATTATTGCAATTCTCTTTATGTTGGGATCTGTCAGCGACAACTATCTCGTCTGCAAATGGTACAGAATGCTGCAGCCAGGCTTTTGACAGGCACGAAAAAAAGGGATATTACTCCAGTATTATCCTCTCTCCATTGGCTACCAGTTCAGTACAGGATCGATTTAAAGATTTTATTGATGGTCTCTAAAGCACTTCATAACATGTCCCCAAGTTATATCACCAATCTTTTAGAGTACCATACATTGGCTAGGACACTGAGATCAGCAGATAAACTGTTACTGGCAGTTCCTCATTCCAAAAAAAAGTCTAAAGGTGACAGAGCATTTATGGTTGTGGTTCCCAAATTGTGGAATAGTCTTCCACTTCATATTCAGCAGGCTCCATCCTTAGAAGTTTTTAAGTCTCAGTTGAAAACTCATCTTTTTACATTAGCTTTCGCAGAGGAAAGACCGTCGACCTTTCGTAGAGGAACAACCCCAATGTGTAATGACCTGATAAAGGGTATTTGTCATCTGTTGGTTGGTTCATTAAGTGGTTTATTCTTACTAATTATGTTAGATTTGATTGTTTTTCATCTTTGTATATGCTTTCTTTTAAATTGTGAAGCACTTTGGGCAACAAAACTGCGTTAAAATGTGCTATACAAATATATAAAAGTTGAAGTTGAAAAAGTCATACTAATCAGGCTCGCCCACAACCACTAACAGACTGTCCCGTATTAGCATAATAGTTTCTGTCCTTAGCCAGTACACGGTCTGTCATTTTCTCATGCTCGAGCAGCTGTAGCATCAGCGTCTCTTAAGCAATGCAGGTGTTTTGTTGTTGGATGTAAAAGTGAACATAAGAGTCTTCATTTTCTCTCTACATCAGATTCATTGAGGACGCAGTGGATTCATTTATGAAGGGAATGTGTCCAAGAAAATAGTCAAATGCGTATGTTTGTGCAAATCATCATGAGACTGTGCTTTGCAAACGAGGGTCATTAAAACGCTATAGCTCTGGTCTCTATGAAGTGTATGAGTCAAAATATTCTATTTGCATAATATCCTATATCCAACATCAGCACAACACTGAACTCAGGAAATGGTGTTTGTCCAACTATATATGTTGCAAAAGCCATCAGTAAGTGAGAACCTGTGGGTACACAAGAACAAGCATACAATATTAGTACAGTCTCAAATTAGACACTTTCTAGAATATTAAAAATTAACATTTATATTTGACAAGAATTTATTATTATTACTATTATTTATTTATTTTATTTTTTCCCACAAGACAATATTATAAACCTGAGCTGCTCTGTTTTAATAGTTCTCCTTTCTGTTGAATGTAACAGTTTTCACATTTTCTAAACCTATTCAAATTCTGGAAACTGTCCAACCATCACAGAGCATGCATAGCTTTTACTTATAAGACAAAATACGAAAACTGAGTTAAAGTAATAGTTCACACAAAAATGAAAAATATGTCCTTGTTTACTCACCCTCACTGCCACCTTTAAAAGAAGACATTTAAAGGGGTCACATGATGCGATTTCAATATTTCCTTTCTCTTCAGAGTGTTACAAGCTCTTGTGCATAAAGAAGATCTGTAAAGTTGCAAAGACTAAAGTCTCAAATCCGAAGAGATATTCTTTATAAAAGTTAAGAGTCAACCACGCCTACCTAAAACGGCTCGTTCTAACACGCCCCCACATGTCTACATGCTGGAAGCGGTGTCCAGCCTGGGGTCGTCACATGTGGTTGCCGCAAGCCCGCTCCTTCGTCGAATCCGCCAGCCGCGTTGTTCTCAAGCCCTCCGGCCGCTCCTCACTCAAGCCCGCCGGCCGCCGCTCACTCTAGCCCGCCGTGTGTGTGACGCTGTGTGTTTCGTTATGAAAGCGAAACTACTTTGTTTGGCCTTCCAAAAGAGGACACGACTAGAAATCAGTGGTTAAGTTGTATTTACAACACTGTTCCAGAACAGTTCAACCCAAATATTCAGATGTGTGCACCGCATTTTATGGAGGACTGTTTCCTGATCCTAGAAGAGTAGACTACAATGCCGGCTGTTCTGACTCACAGACTGTAAGTACGTTTTCATAAGTTTTCAATGCGAGTTTTGAGCAGTGTAGAGTAGGGCTTGTTGTTGGTCATTTCTCCGATCACAAATGCAGGTTTTATGTTTACACGCGGTGTAACGCGTAAAAAGACAGTATAAGCCATTATAATCCGTAATTATGTCCCCATTGGATGCAACAAATGCCTCATTTATAATGGGTTTTTCATGTTTTTGTCTCATCGCTCTGGCCAGGACACCGCATAAACACATTTCATTACATCAAATACACAAAATAATGTTCTTTTTAGCAACATCATATGACCCCTTTAAAAGAAAATGTCTAAGTGATTGAAAGATATCATTGAAAGATAGGAGAAAATCAGTCGTAGTTCTTGGGCAAGACATGAGAATTCAACTACAGAAACCCACACTGACAGGGAGAACATGAGAACTCCAGACAGAAATCCCCGTCTCAATTGGAACTTCAACCGAGGAACTTTTTGCTGTGAGGCAACAGTGCTTCACACTGAACCACTGTGCGACCCAGTGTAAGCAATCTTACAAGACAAAGCAGTTACCCTTTACCTATACAGCACCTATATGACCATCTGTTATACAATTTCTGTTCGTGGATTCTTACGTAATGTTTCTTCTTTTAGGTCTGACAACCACATGTACTGTATGTGTATTCATCTGATAGATCCAGGCCTAAGCTGTTTCGACAGAGTTTAATATGCACACATTCAACATTCTCTGACCGTCCACATGGATCAATTCTATTCAGATCGTTTCACCAATAGCCAGCAGTGGGACACACTAGCCTGCTGAATGCAACTCTTCTTTTTATATATATATATATATATATACACACACACACATTATATATACATCACCGTGTTTACTGGGCTGGTATTTTCAAAGTAAAGTGCCCAGTAAACACTCTTCACCACAGTGGAAAACCCCAAAACTTCAACCTTCTGTTACAAAGGATATTTCAATTTCAACATAGCAGAACATAAAACAGTTCTCAAGCTTTTTTTCACCTTGCTCCAGAAAATATAAAATATTGCCTTATTTCAACATAGTTTACCCTTCCCATAAAGTCCTGTGCAAGGCATGCTGGGAACTAGCAATTTCATGCCCATTTTCATTTAATGGCAACAAAACTTATTCACTTACCAACATAAATGGATTAACTAAACATCTGTTTTAGAAATTTAAGTGGATTGATCACAATTAAATTAGGTTGTGATAAAATATTCACAAATTGAGTGAATTGGGATTAAGAATTAGGTCTACATGTCACATTCGATCGTGTGACATGAGACACAGATACACATCTCGCCAACGTTTCTGTGATATGCTCTTTTTTACACAGAAAGTGAAAACGACCAACTTTTGAGTATTTTATTGATCAATAAGGTGTGTCATATAACACTGGATGTGTCAGGTGTTCAAGGTAGTGCACCAACTCCCATGTCATTGAAATGAATGTCTTTGCCACATAACAGAATATGTTTTTGATGCAAATACATTTATGCAATGGCTCAATTACAAATTTATTCCTGTAGCTCTACTAATCAGAGTATAGTGCTAGCAATTTTCAAGCTTATCAGTTTGTTTTCCTGGAAAACACACATAATGGCCAAAAAACGTATACCTTGATTGCACTGTAACTGTTATAATAATAATATAAAAAATAAAAAAAACTCCTACATCATTGTGGTTCGATCAGTCTTATTTTTGAGCAGCATGTCATACTGAGGTGCATTCTTCATAAGAGGATACAGCTTGATGAGCGTTCTCCTTGTTGCGACTTTCCAATGTCCCATCAAAGACTCCAATAAGAGCCACCGACATCCACAGGAAACAAATGAGACCAAATACTGTGTGTATATTACCTCATCAATTTGAGTCCATACAGGCAAAAAAATTTTCAAGTTGCATCTCGCACTAAAGCAGAACAAAGACAAAGACGTTATTGCATAATGCAAAAGATTACATTTAAAGAACAACTGAGATATAAATGCTATAATAATTATTGTATGTGTTTTTTAAAAAAGTGTTGGGGAAAAAAAACTATATTTACAAAATTTTTTATTTCATCACTTACTAAAGTAGTAAAAATATAATAATAAAATAATGTTTACTCACTTGGAGTCCGGTGTAATGACTCTGGGTTGTCTTGGAAACTGAACCTAAATGAGAATGTACACACTTACACCATAATAAAGTTTAGAGCATCACTAAACTACACTTGAGACTTAGATATGGTGAACACAGATTAATTTTTCTTTTTCACTAAAGAACCAAGTATTTTCTGTTGCTTCACCAGTTTACTTGAATATCAGATAAATTGATCTTTGTTACCTTTCTACTTAAAATTTACCAGCAGCTCGTCTCTTCCTCCATATGATGAGTGCAGTTATGATGAGAACAACCACACACATGAACACCAGCACACTGAAAACTACAGACTGACTGAAGGATCCTGGGTCAGATTCAGCCACATCTGAAATTGGGGTGAAGCGATAAAAAAAAAAACAGAAATCAGTAAGCTAGTTATATAAAGTTAGTTTTTGTTAGTAAACCTAATGTCGAATTTCATTTCCAAAGAGGCATTTTCCTTAATTGTTAGTTTTTCTTTACCAAAAATAATGTCCAGTTTGTTGTCCAGATTGAGGTGCTTCATTGTGCAGTTGTATTTATGTTCCTCACGTAGCTCTTCTTCACTGATCACCAAACTCTTCCTCATCTGGTACGTTCTGTCTCCGTTGGGCAGAATCTCTCCTCCTGTGATCTGATCATCTTCCACAGGCTGACCATCTCTGAACAGGGTCAGGTTAATGTGACGGGGGTAAAAACCAGTGGCCAGACAGCTGATCTGAAGCCCTTGAGAGTCTGAGAGTGTCTTCTTCATGAGTCTGACTCTGGGCTTCACTACAGAGAAGGACGAGAAGTGTTACTGTTGCTAAACTGTTGGGTTCATTGCATCAGTCATTCATTTATCATAAGCATGATTTATATAGCTTTCAGAGTCACATTCTCTGTTAGCACAGCTGTCTGGGTTATATTTTTTGATCATGCTTTTTTCTTAATTATACTCAAGTTAATAAGGTTGATCCTCTCACCTTTTCTCAGCACATTGTTCTTCTCCATATTTAGGTACCTTCTCAAAGTTTTAATGCAAATAGGATGATAAACATTTTCATACATAAAGTTTTCATGAACCCGTTTTAGTTGGTCCCATGTTATCACCCATGGCATTTTAATCTGGATAGCGTGTTTTCCTACATCAAAAATAAACTCCTCCATATTTTGTCCCCCGAAAGCATCCCAGTAATGAAGTTGACCTGGTTTATTGCTGTTCAACAGTTCACATCCAACAAGTCTCTGATGAACATGTACACCTTCAAATGAATGAAAAAAAGTTAAGATGTATTATTCTTCAATAACATAGTACAATATAAGATGTGAAAAAAATAAAAAAAACTGATGTAGAAGCAAAAAAGCTACATGTACTAAAGAGTACAATGACAAAAATTAGATTATTGATTTTTAGGAAAAAATAATAAACACATAAACAACACATAACGTGTTATTAAATGTTTTGTGTGTTGATATTGATATGTACACTATAGCTCTCACCGTCTGTGTGATTTTGGTGCTCCTTAAGATAAAAGGCTCGATCTTTCATGTCATAATACATATCACGCAATACAACACCAGCATCACTTTGCTCTTCATCGTAATATTTTGATTCACTGTGAGAGCGATAGACAGGTTTCCACGTGGTTGAGTCATAATACGCTATTTGTACATCATCCAACATCACCACAACACTAAACTCGGGAAATTGTGTTTGTCCAACTATATATGTTGCCAAAGCCATCAGTGAGTGAGAACCTGCGGATACACAAGGACAAGCATTCAATATTAGTACAATGTCAAATTACATCATTACTGTAGATGCAAATTTGCATTCCTGCAAACCTAACAGAAAGGGACACAGAGGCCAGAAACCATCAAGTTATTTTTATTTGTTTGGTTAGAAAAGCCAAAGGCCGTGGAAAGAAAAAAATGGCTTGACTTGTTGTCAAAGGCCGTTTACATGAACTGCAATGCACATCGACAACAAGGCATGCAGCTCATATTGAATACTCAAAATGTGTCTCCCTTCTTGGACCTTCAAGAATACCTTTACCGATCCACAGGTTCAGTAGGAGTAGAGTGGGTTTTAGTGATAGGGACAAATAAGGTACCTACATGACAACATCAATGTATTATGTTAATAAAAATGATCATACACTGATTATGTTGTTATTAGGCTATTACTGTTTTATAATGTACTACAATACACTGAAGTGCAAATACTAGCTCTCATTTACACTAATTATAAATAGCATCTAAAAAGTGTCCGCTATTTGTACTTCGTGTAAATAACATCTAATGCAAACAGCCACTGCAAAAAAAACAACAACAAAAAACTCAAGCATAAAAACAGCTATAAGATGTTTAGGTAATGGACGGTAAAAAAAATAAAAAAATAAAAATAAAAAAAAAAAGTTGAGAGGACGAAGACCCATCTTTCTCTCACATTACAATAAAACTACATTTTCTAAATATAGCATCATATTTGCAAATTGCAAAGTGTCAGAACTATTATGACAGCGCCGGAACTTTTATTTTGACAGCGATAGAACCCCGCGCCTGAGCAGACGCATAGTGACAGAAGCTCACTTTATCTGTCTATCAAGTTAGAAGACAGAAATTTTAAACAAATAAAGTAAACGGTCCAATAAAATGTGTGGTCATTACGGTCAATGTTTTACTTCAACAGTAAAGGATACTAAAAGTCACAGACTGCTAAATAATTAGGCAAAAATTGTTCGCATGACTTTACAAATTTTCAGAAGTCACAGCTTTTTTAATTAATTGGGCAGTAAACAACCTAAGCAGTATTTTCCAAAAGAAAGATTCTCAAAACGGCACTATTCCCCAAAAACTTAACCAGCAAAAACCAAGCTAGCACTTGCAGCAAGATTTAGTGCACGCTGCACAGACATTCAAAAACACAGATGTGCTCACCACACCCTATGGTTGAAATATACAGGATAGCAGCACTAACATACCTGCGTTAACGACTGGCCAAAAAGTCATCATACACACAAGAGTGAGCATTTTCTCCTGTGGCTCAGGAAAAACAAACGTACAGGTGAGGTGTACTTTTAAGAGTGTCCTCTTATCGTGATTATTGTCCGTTGTTGTTGTTCTTCTTCTTGCGGCTGGCAACCAGCGTAATTAGGTGCATTACCGCCACCTTCTGCTCTACTTATTAATCCCGTCCTTTTTAGAAAATTAAAGGAAGCTTTACTATTTATTTCACTTGCCCATTTTATTAAAGATTTAAAATGTACCACCGGAGTTCCATTCTTCTTGATTTCAACTATCATATTACTTCTTCCTCATATTTCTTACATTCAAGAATTGCATGGGTCACGGTTTCTTCTACTTTGCATTGTTCACATACAGGTGCATCTCAATAAATTAGAATGTCATGGAAAAGTTCATTTATTTCAGTAATTCAACTCAAATTGTGAAACTCGTGTATTAAATAAATTCAATGCACACAGACTGAAGTAGTTTAAGTCTTTGGTTCTTTTAATTGGGATGATTTTGGCTCACATTTAACAAAAACCCACCAATTCAAATTCAATTCAATTTCAATTACTTTGAAATCTCAACAAATTAGAATACTTCATAAGACCAATAAAAATTTTTTAGTGAATTGTTGGCCTTTTGGAACGTATATTCATTTACTGTACATGTACTCAATACTTGGTAGGGGCTCCTTGAAGTGATGGTAAAAATTAGCAGAATTGATAGAATAATAGTTGTCTTTCATTCTGAATTTGTCTGACCAGCACAATTTTAACAAGTGTTATTATACCAAAGCAAGGGCTATGGAAAATTACTGCTTCACAATGTTATCCTATGATGTTAAAAACCTAGAAATGGAGACATTGTTTTATCTCTAACATGTGACGAAAACACAGCACACAACAAAAGATTCTGATAACTTAAAACCATACACACATTGGCTCCTTCACAGTGTTAGATCATGCCTCCCTGCCAGATAATTAGAATCCAGCCCCAAATGCCAGATCCTGTCAGAAAAATCAATTTTGTCTGGTAACAGAACAACTAGTCAGCAAAATTGCCTAACACCCATAACCTGTTAACAGCAAGTCTTGTCTGTTGCCCAAAATAACCAAAACTCTAACAGTCTTCTAGCCAAGAAGTTGACTGAATAAAGCCAGTGAATAGCAGAAGCAGGAGATCAAGTGATGATAAAAAAAAGTTTATTGAATCAGTTGAGTATGTCTCAATGCTCAGATTTCATCTGACCTTGAATTTCCATGAACATTCCCTCTTATCTCTTATTCGTGAAGACAAACAGCCCTTGAAACACACAGTCATAAGACTAAACAACAATGGAAAAATAATATATAAAAAACAATATAATGTAATATAAACGACTAATCAATTAATGAATAAATGTAATTAGTATATAAATGGTTATTATAAATGATTATATGATTAAATGCAATCATAAAACAATTAAATGATAAATGATTATGAATAAATCAATGAATTAATAAAGGAATGAAGAATAAATGAATATAAAACAAAGAAAGTAAAACACAACACAAATGTATGGTTGCTCTCTTGAAGCAACACACACAGTTTGCATTTGAGGATCCTTAGATCCTTCAAAAGTAGTGCAGTGGTTCTTGAAACTTAATTAAGAAACCAGCACATTGGGAAATATACATTATATTCAGGTTACATTTTCTGGGATTTTAATCAAAACATATATTTCCAATGATCAAATATCAAATGCAATTTGTTGATAACAAACAAACAAAATTCAATGCTATTTTCCAATCAAAGTTTTAGACATTTCTAAAGACAAAAATAGATTACCTTGTACCAGCAAGGAATACAGCTGCAATAATTTGTTATTGTTGTGTACCTATTACATTCCTTCATTTACCATCTTTTTACTCTTCATTATCGTTGGCGTCCAACAAGCAAATGCTAAGATATTTTAGCATGTATTGTCTTGACCTTAATTTTTTTTACCTATAACATAGACTCACTTTTTATTAGAGGCAGAAGCTGAAAAAAAAAATCATTTCGTTACAAGTTTCTCAAATCAAATTGAACATGCTGCTGAATGCCTATAACTTGTACATTTTTAATTGTAAATGCTTTCAAACACAGTGTACTCACATGGAGTAGGAGAGTATTTACTGTGTGATGTCTCAGATCCTCGTCCTGAACAAAAATGACAGTTATAGTAAACACTACAGACACACAAAACTGTGTATGTGAATGTTTAAACAGAATTAGATGTAATGAACTGGACTGAACAGATCATTTACCAGCAGCTCGTCTCTTCCTCCATATGATGAGTGCAGTTATGATGAGAACCACACACATGAACACCAGCACACTGAAAACTACAGACTGCGTTGATGATCCTGGGTCAGATTCAGCCACATCTGAAATTGGGGTGAATTATAAATAAATAAACAAGATGCACACATATAGTTTTGTTATTAAACCTGATATTTACTTTAAAATTGCAATTTTTTACCAAATGTAATGTCCAGTTTGTTGTCCAGATTGAGGTGCTTCATTGTGCAGTTGTATTTATGTTCCTCACGTAGCTCCTGCTCCGTTGGGCAGAATCTCTCCTCCTGTGATCTGATCATCTTCCACAGGCTGACCATCTCTGAACAGGGTCAGGTTAATGTGACGGGGGTAAAAACCAGTGGCCAGACAGCTGATCTGAAGCCCTTGAGAGTCTGTGAGTGTCTTCTTCATGAGTCTGACTCTGGGCTTCACTACAGAGAATGATATAGAAAAATACACAGTCTTACTGTCACACCAAGCCACACTAGAGATTTGTATATAAAGATCAGCGTACTACTCTCACCTGTTCTCATCACATTGTTCTTTTTCATTCGCAGGTAACTCTGCAAAACTTTAATGCAAACAGGATGATATACGTTTTTATATAAAAATTTCATATGAGCAAACTGTAAATTGTCCCACATTATCCATGGCAATTCAATTTGGAAATGATTTTTCTCCTCGTTGAAAATGAACGCCTCTTTATTTTTCTGATCAAAAGCATCCCATGTCTGAAGTGGACCTGGTTTATCATCATTCAATAATTCACATCCAGCAAGTCTCTGGTGAACATGTACACCTTTCAAAGGATAAAAACACTTAAGATTTCTATACTCCGTTTTCTTTTTTTCTGGACTTGTGCTAATAAGGATACAGTTAGTACTGGTATTAGTAAACGTGATTTATATTACCATCATAATTTATGCTGTTCTCACCGTCTGTGTGATTTAGGTGCTCCTTAAGATAAAATGCTCGACCTTTCATGTCGTTGTACATATCACGAAATATGACACCAGCATCACTTTTCTCTTCGTCGCAGTGTTTTGAATCATCATAAGAGCGATGGACAGCTTGCCGTGTGATCGAGTCACAGAACATTACTTGAAGATCATCCAGCATCACTACGGCACTGAACTCTGGAAATGGTGTCTGTCCGATTATATATGTTGCGAACGCCACCAGTGAGTGAGAACCTTTGGAAAGTAGTAATACAGGTAGTATGGTGTCATATGAGACATTTCGTGATAAACGAGAACTCACTCGGCAAACTCTATGCTTTCGCTTTTACGTACTTTCACATTCGAGAAGACTTTTTCATCTGAGTAAAACGGTCAAACTAAGAGATGATTTAAACACATTTTACGGCTATATTGTTGCACAGGCGGCACTATATTGTGATTAAATGCTTCTAAACCTTTTCTACTTTTAGTTGTTCACAGCCTATATATAGTATCTACGGCGAATGGTTAAAAGCACATCTGTAGAAGCAAAGAACATCTGTAATCTTACTTACCTGCTCTAACCGCTGATAAATATGACAGTAGATATACATAAACGAGCATAATTGTCTGTGTACAGTAGTGTTTTCTCGAGCCTCTTCGAACAACTAAAAGCCCCTTTTCTGAGCTTTATAACGCCTGTCTGGACTTCCCCTGTTGACCGCTGGGGGCACGAAGGCTACTTTTAACTCATCAGTTCTATTCATGTTGAGATTTAGGTCTCATGTATTTTTATGTCACAATCTTTAACATTCAGTGCAAATAGCAATTGCCAAACCTCATCTAAATTATTACTGCATTTTATTTTCATTGTTCTCACTTGTGTCATGTTTGCAGTTCCCACTAATAGCCGTAGTCTATTCATTTTGAACCATTGTTCCAAAGTTGTGCAAGTTCATGACTGAAATTCCAAGACTTGTTTATTTTAAATTTGACATTTTCTGATTTGTCAGATGAGTCCATACATAGCCTACAGATTTGGTTATTCTGATCAAATATCAAAGAAAAGTAGAAAAGGCAGCACATTGAAAAAAAAGTACAATATGAATAGTAGCATACATATGCATAAATAGTAAAAAATACAAAAGTACATGACACATTCTGATGGTAAAAAATGAAAAGCATGAAACAGATTTTTCATCATTCATATATACAGTTTCCTAGCTAGTCCAACAACACTATTTATTGTAGCAACATGCATCACGCATAATAACTGGACACGTGTTTATAGAAGACACAAAAATAATGTGGGAAGTGATCTGACACAACAGTGCAAAATTTGAATTAATATTATAGGCTTGCCACAGTGAATTGGGATAAGGCATGAAGATGAATTTGGACACTTGTTTTTATGTACTTGCTCAATTTTCTTAATAAAAAAATCACATTAAGGGCAGATTCTGGGTTGTACTTGACATTTTCTGATTTGTCAGATGAGTCCATACATAGCCTACAGATTTGGTTATTCTGATCAAATATCAAAGAAAAGTAGAAAAGGCAGCACATTGAAACAAAAAGTACAATATGAATAGTAGCATACATATGCATAAATAGTAAAAAATACAAAAGTACATGACACATTCTGATGGTAAAAAATGAAAAGCATGAAACAGATTTTTCATCATTCATATATACAGTTTCCTAGCTAGTCAAACAACACTATTTATTGTAGCAACATGCATCACGCATAATAACTGGACACGTGTTTATAGAAGACACAAAAATAATGTGGGAAGTGATCTGACACAACAGTGCAAAATTTGAATTAATATTATAGGCTTGCCACAGTGAATTGGGATAAGGCATGAAGATGAATTTGGACACTTGTTTTTATGTACTTGCTCAATTTTCTTAATAAAAAAATCACATTAAGGGCAGATTCTGGGTTGTAGCACTAGCTTACATTATATATTTAATAGATATTATGATAGTTTTTAAGTTAATACGTTATTATTTATTACGTTAATCACTGAACACATGCAGACACACTTTTGGAAGAGGTCTAGTGTCCTTGTGTAATTCAGCCTGAGGGTAGCACTGTAATGTTGACTGACAGGCTATAAATCCACTTGAGCATAAAATGTTATATGTGTTTGAATGTTGACTTGAAATGTTAGGAATTCGAGAGAGGAAAATGAAGCCATGTCAAGTCAACAAACACAAAACAAACACAACAGAATGGTTTACAGGCTATTCATACGAGCACATTTAAACGAAAGGATTTACACTTTCACTAAATTGGTACGTAACTCCTAACAGCCCCCTACCCACTGTTAAAGAAGAACTGGTTTACTAGTCGCTAAACTGATGCAGACTAAACTAAAGTCAAATGTGAGATTTTAATATATCCATCTCACTAGAAAGTTCGAAAGATATTGGTTGCAAAATGCTACTGAAATACATTTACGAGTTAAATGTAGGATTGATTATGCTTATATAAAAGGTATATAAAATTAATGTTTTGCCCATACATAACCCCACAACAGTATCGGAAATGTCCAGCCATGACACTTTGTAGCTCCAAAACTGATCAGGAGCAGTAACTTTAACACAATTAAGGTGCCATCACGTAACCACCACTTTTTACAGTGTCAGGTTTTTCTTCAGTATGTATTTGTTGCTTTCGTTTCAAGTAGGTTGCTTTGGAAATAGGTTTACGGACATGAAATCTCTTGTGCGATCTTAAATTGCACAGCCATTTAAATCTCTTTTCACACAAAGAACACAAATAGGGTCTCTTGTCTGCGTGACTTTTCAGGTGTATCTCTAAGTGTGATGGCAAAATAAATTTTTTATTACACTGATCACAATTAAACGGCCTTAGTCTCGAGTGAATGCGCAGATGATTTTTGAAATTGCTTGTTTTTGCAAACTTCTTGCCACAATCAGAACACTGGGATTTCTCTCCAAAATGAGATTGCAAATGACTTTTCAGCTGTCTTAGATAGGCGAAACTCTTCTCACACTGAACACACATGTAAGGCCGGTCTCCAGTGTGAAGCCTCATGTGAGCCGTAAGGTTTCCTTTAAGTGCGAAACTTTTACCACAAGGACAGGAGAACGGCTTTTCTCCAGTGTGAATTCGCATGTGAATCTGAAGTTTAGATTTGCTTTCGCAAATCCTTCCACAGTGATGGCACGTAAAAGGCTTCTCATTGGTGTGAACACTTCTCACATGACCATTAAGAAGTCCTTTATATCTGAAACTCATTCCACACTGATGGCAGCTGAAGGGCTTTTCTCCAGTGTGAAGCCTCATGTGATAATTAAGGAGACCTTTATGTATGAAACTCTTTCCACACTGAGGGCAAGAGAAAGGCTTTTCTCCAGTGTGAACTTGAATGTGAATCTTAAGGTTTGATTTGCTTTCACAAATCCTTCCACAGTAATGACACACGAAAGGCTTCTCCTCGGTGTGAATGTATCTTATGTGACGACTAAGTTGTCCTTCAAGAATGAAACTCTTTCCACACTGAAGGCAGGTGAAAGGCCTTTCTCCAGTGTGAAGTCTCATGTGGTAATTAAGGGATGTTTCATGTTTTAAACACTTTCCACATTGATGGCACTTGAAAGGCTTTTCCTCGATGTGACATCTCATATGTGCCTTTAGGTTGTTTTTGATTTGGAACCCCTTTCCACATTGCTGGCACTTGAAGGGCTTCTCTCCAGAGTGAATTATCACATGCCTGTTAAGGCGTTCTATGTCTTTGAAACTTTTTCCACACTGATGGCAAATAAAATGGCTCTCTCTTAAGTGAATTCTCTTGTGTAAATTAAGGGTTACTTTATGTATGAAACTCTTTCCACACTGATCGCATTTGAAAGGTCTTTCTCCAGTGTGAATCCTCATGTGATCCTTTAAGGTTTTACTTCGTATGTAACTCTTTCCACACTGATCACACTTAAAAGGCCTTTCTCCGGTGTGAATCCTCATGTGATCCTTTAAGGTCTTGCTTCGTGTGTAACTCTTTCCACACTGATTACATGTGAAAGGCTTCTCTCCGGTGTGAATTCTCATGTGGTTTTTAAGGCTTCCGTTCGTAGTGAAAATGTTCCCACACTGTTGGCAGGTGAAAGGGCACTGTACATTGTGCATTAACTCATGTTTTTTAAGGCTTTTCTCATAAGTGAAATTCCTGCCACATTGAGGGCAGATGTAACAGTTTTTAAAACTTTTCTTTCGAGATTTTTTTTGAGAGGGCTCCTTTTCAGTCTGCGAGCAAATTTTTTCTCCGTGATGTTTATCGTATGGATCTTCCTCTTCCATTTCGTACAGTTCTTGACTTTCCACTTTCATCACCACCAGGTCTAAGGTGGAAAAAAGAAAAATACAAGTTAACTCAGTTAAATGGCACAAAGTAACTGACATCAAACTGCTAGATTTATTCAATGTACTACAGGCTAATTCTTCCATTGTCATATTAATCTAGATACCTGCGACAGTTATTTTATGATCATTTAGATCACTGATGAAAGGATTTTTGGATTCTAAATACATTGCTATTACTTGTAAGCATAAAGTGCTATTATAAAATCAAATAACCCTTTTTTATTATAAAGCTAAAGTGGTCTAAAGCATGTAAATCAGTGTTGGGGAGTAACTAATTACATGTAATGGAATTACGTAATTTAATTACAAAATAAATGTAACTGAAATCTGTTACAGTTACTGAGAAAAAATAATTTGTAATTAAATTACAGTTACATATGAAAATGTTAACGATTACAAAGGGGGATACATCTGATTTTTTTCACTCGCAAACACCCACATACATATTTAACTGACTTCTTTCATAAATTGCATTGACTGCTCTAAAATATGACACACCGATGTTTCAGGTCACATGCTTATTCAATAACTGTTTTATTTCCTATTTGGGCTTATGCATATGCTTTATTTTTTAAGATTAACTGTTTTTTTCCCCCAAAGCATTGTTAAATGTCAGTGTTTCCTTTCATAGCTATGCAAATTTCAAAGATTTGATTTCAAAAACAGTATCATAGCTATTAAACTATTTTCTTGTCATGATTTTAAATCTGTATTTAACCTCAGAGCGATCTCAAAGTAAAAAGAGGTGCTAAAGTCCGATTTTGTGGTGGCTGTGCTTTCAATTCAATTATTATACTCTTAATTCAAGTAATCAGTCAAGTGACAGTAATCAGTGTCCAGTCCTACTGTAAGGTTAACCCTGCCTGCTTTAAATGTTTGAAAATGATTAACAGTTGAAAACAGACATTTAGAAAAGTAATCAAAAAGTAGTCAAATGTAATCAGTTACATTACCTTAATAAAGTAATTGAATTAGTTACACTACTTATTAAATAGGGTAACTTGTAATCTGTAACCTATTACATTTCCAAAGTAACCTTCCCAACACTGATGTAAATTTACATATCTCTTGTACATCATGTATGTAAACCCATATTCCAATGTCTGTCGTGAATGATATGAATCACTCAATGATATTCATTGAGCAGTCTGATTTCAAAGCTGTATTTAGTTGATGACAAACCAGTTTGACTTAAACTTAAGTTAATTCTGCTCAGACAACAAGTGCAATATGACAACACATTACCTCTTGCAGCAATACCTGTCATGAAAACACTTGTTATAAGGTTCCATTCCTTTTAAATAATAGTTTAGTTTTATTAATATTAGTTTTTATTTATTAACATTATGAGTTTTTTTACCCCTCTATCTGCCTGGTCTAAGGCCGTTTATACATTACATCCTCTCATGTTTAAAAAAAAAAAAAGACAGCAAGTTATGTCAATTATGCTTTTTTTATTGACAGGAAATTATAGCAAAAATGGCAATGCTCTAAAAAGTCATTACAAGAAAGCATAAAAATTACACTTGAATGTAAATTAAGACTGAGTAAATAAGTAAACGAAATATAATAGAACAGATAGACACACAAATACAAATAGAAACAAAGGCTAAGTTCCAATTAAATATTTTTCCAGTTGCCTGTGATGCCTTCACATCCATCATTATGTGTATTTTTGTCAACATGAGTGGCAGTTGATCTTTGGAGATGATGAGTATGTGGGGTGTGACAGCATCTGTCTGGGTTGAAATACACAGTTGACTTTAGAATCACACTCTTCTAGTTGTTTAAGTAAAAGAAATTATGTCTTATGTCTCACAAACAATATGGACCATAAATTCTGTATCTCTCACTTACCTGCTTAGAGGAGAATAGGAGAGAAGTATCATCAACTGAACAGAGCATGACACACTTACATGTGCTGTTAAAAAACTAAGAAAAAAGGACAGCATGATGAAACAAGTTACAATTTGAAAATGAACATTTAAAGATATTTTGAAAAGGATATCAAGTACCTGCTCAGAGTATGTTGACAGTTTTGCTTAGCTGGATGGCTAAACTCCAGAAAATCGATAATGAGGTGGCTTTGAAATAAAAAAAAAATTTCTAAACACAATTAACCATTTCAGCATAAAATGGTTCTCCAAGGCGATATGTTTCTAAATAGAACTATTACTATTTGTAAAGAACTATCTTTTTTAAAGGGGTCATATGATGCTATTTTAAAGATCATTATTTTGTGTATTTGGTGTAACAGAATATGTTGACATGCTTTAATGTTTAAAAAACATAACATAATACATTATATGGTAATTTTCCTGTCAACCCTCATGTTAGAAATTCCCCTAAAGAAAACAAAAGTTCAGCCAGCTGTGTACAGTAGACACAACCTGTAACAGTAGTAACTTATTTAGTAACTTATCTTTACATGTAGCTACACAAATGAAGCTGAAGTACATTAAACTATGTTATGTTAAATATATATTTGGCATTATGACCATTTAAATGATTGCAACATTTTTTCAAATTTATCATTTATTTGTTTAAAGGCCAACATTTTAAAAAACAAATGACAAATAAACCAGTAACTAATAAACCAACCTGTGTCATCCTCTGCATCTTCATTTTTCACTCTGAATGTTTCTGAAATGCTCACGTCTTCAATCTCCTCTTTAATAAATGCCATCTTGATAATAGTGTCACATGGATTTCAGATGTTCTCAGTTTCTTGTTCCTGTATGATTGGACATTTTGTCTTGTTTAACATGAGGAAAACAATTAACAAAGAAATACAAATCCGAATCGAATATGTTATTTACATATGAATGAATGCGCTTTACTCACAAATAACACTCATAAACATTGGGCCATTTACGAGACAAACTGTCAGGGTTCGTGTAACGCCGTAGTTCAGTTTTCAGACACAAAAATAGAATAATAAAAAGGCTGTAACGTAATTAAATAATTTCTGATGTCAAGATTTTGAAGATTAAAATTGAATAACAGGAGAGAACACGGTATTTGCCTATTAACTGAAAACGCAACTGTAAAGCGTTACACGGCACCTCACATAATCCATTCATTTCACATTACTTGTAAAATCCACACATCGATTGATCGATTCGTATCGATTTCAACACCTCAAACACTTAAGCGTGATAAAACTCAAACCTTTGTTGAGCCAGAGGACAGCGGTCCAGCCATGTGATGTCGCTGACAGATCAAAATAAAAGTCCCGTTCACACGCTGCCTAAAATCATAGACAGTGCATTAAAATGTATACATAAAAAAAAAAAATTAAATGTCAAAGAAATTTAGAGTAAAACTCAGTGTATGCTTGGTAAAATACATATTTAAAACATGTTGTCCACTAATGTGCTGAAAAAAAACTACCAATAAAAGAGTGAGTAGCCTACAGCATCTGAAATGCAAGATTCTGTCTAACTGCAAAAAAAAAAAAAAATGTTTAGGTTCAGAAACCATGCACAGTTACAGAAACTTTATTTATCAATAAATTATCTTCATGCTGCGATTCGGGTTTGGTCTAAACTTAAAGGCAATAGAACACACATTTTTATAGCCTATCACAACATTGAATGTCCACTCTTTTTTTTATCATCCATGCCATGTTTGCAGTTCCACTAACCATTATTCCAGTTTATGGTTAAAAAAAGTTTATATTCTTGTTTATTGTAAACGTCTGACTTCTTTTTCTGACTGACCAGATGAGTCCACATACGTAGTTTTCCAGTGGCGGATGAAGTATCCTACCTGAAAGCCACTTTAGTAAAAGCAGATATCTTACCAGAAAATGACTTTGGTAGAAGTTGAAGTCGCCGTTTAGAACATTACTTCAGTAAAAGTTTTAAAGTATGTGATATGTATTGTAGCCTACTTAAGTATGAAATGTAAACTTAAGAATTGAAAGTGCATGTAAAAAAATGGGAAAAAAGCAAATAAACATATATATATAAAACAGTTTATACACAGATTGAGCAGCAAACTGTTTAGTTTGAACTCTCTCTTCCATTTTGTTTCTTTGGGTAATCATAAGAGGCACTTCAGCCGGTAATTTAAAAAAAAAAACATTCTGGAATCTGCATCTGAAGTGGCATTTAGATGTATTAACACAGTTGCATTTACTGTAGCTCAGATGGGACATGGATGCATTTAACCTGCAGTTACTAATGCATAAGTAGGCCTAATATTTTTTTAAAACAAAACGTTGAAAGCCAGGCAATTTGAAAATGATTTTTTTTTTAAAAGTTGAAATGTGAAATTAACACCGCCAGATGGCAGCAAGTCACTGTTAATGAGGGAGACATTGAGATTCAACCGATTCATTCAAATGGCTGATTCATTCAGGAACAAGGCATTTCACTGAATCATTCATTCAACCGATTCGTTCAAAAAGCTGATTAAGCTGAATAAGGAAACACATTATATGACCTGTGTGTTGCTCAAAGACATAAAACAGTGCTGTGATCTTTGTTTGGAACTGTTTTTGTTGACAATATTGAGAAACAACAGGCAATATTGTGTCTAAAATGTAAGTTACTTGAACTTACTTAATGCTAACTTTAAACTTGTATAAAATCAATATTACATTTATCATGCTAATATCTGGAGAAAAAAAACGACACTCTTCATGGATAGAGATTAACTAAATTATGTAAATATAAAAAGGCATACAGAGGCATTTTTGCCACCTGTAATTTAGAATGCCTTGAATTTTGATAATTCTAAATGCGTCGGGGAAATGTATCAGAGTATAAGTATAAATTTAATTAACGAAGCATTATTACATTACACAATGCTGTTTTCATTATTTTGGTCAAATATTAAAGAAAAGTAACAGAAAAGGCAGTGCATTGAGAAAAAAGTATACATTACCAATAGTTGCCTCAAACACATACACAACAATGTAAGAACAGAATTTCCTGGAAAAAAAAATTATTAATGTTTATTACAGTGACTTGGGACAAGAAACAAAAAGCAGCAGCTTTGCATAACACAATTAAGGCACCATAATACAACCACCAAAAGTCACCTTTCATGATGCTGAAACTTATCAGGATTTTTTTCCAGTATGGATTTGCTGCTTTCGTTTTAAGTAGCTTGTTCTGGTCATAGGTTTCACATGGATATGAAATCTCTTGTGCAATCTCAAATTACAGAGCCATTAAAATTTCTTCCCACACATATAGGGTTTCTTGCCTGCATGACTTTTCAGGTGTATCTTTAAGTGTGATGACAAAAGTAATTTTTTATTACATTGATCACAATTAAACGGCCTTAGTCCAGAGTGAATGCGGACATGATTTTTTAAATTGCTCTTTTTTTGTAAACTTCTTGCCACAATCAGAACACTGCCATTTCTCTCAAGAATGAGTTTGCAAATGACTTTTCAGCTGTCCTTGATAAACGAAACTCTCCTCACAGTGAAGACACGTGTACGGCTTCTCTCCAGTGTGAAGCCTCACGTGAGTCTTAAGGCTTCCTTTAAGTGTGTAACTCTTTCCACACTGAGAGCAGGAGAAAGGCCTCTCTTTGGTGTGAGTATTTTCATGCATTTTCAGTAGTTTTTTGTCTGTGAAACTCGTTCCACATTGACGGCATTTTAAACTGTTCTCTCTCATGTGAATCCTCATGTGATCATTAAGGTGTCCTTTGTGTATGAAACCCTTTCCACACTGAGGGCAGGTGAAACGTCTTTCTCCAGTGTGAAGTTTCATGTGGTAATTGAGGGATTCTTCATGTTTTAAACACTTTCCACACTGATGGCACTTAAAAAGCTTCTCCTCAGTATGAGATATCATGTGTCTCTTGAGGACCTTATTTATCTGGAACCCCTTTCCACATTGGTGGCACTTGAAGGGCTTCTCTCCAGAGTGAATTATCACATGCTTGTTAAGGTCTTCTAAAGACATGAAACTTTTTCCACACTGATGACATATAAAGCAGTCCTCTCTTGAGTGAATACTTACGTGTAAATTAAAGGTGTCTTTACGTATGAAACTCTTTCCACACTGATCACATGTGAAAGTTTTTTCTCCAGTGTGAATCCTCATGTGATCCTTTAAGGTCTTGCTTCGAGTGTAACTCTTTCCACACTGATCACATGTGAAAGGATTCTCTCCATTGTGAATTCGCATGTGGACTTTAAGGCTTCCTGCAGAACCGAAAACGCTTCCACACTGATGGCAGGTGAAATAACTTTCAGAATCTGTCTCCTGCACTAGTTTTTGTGACTTTTCAGTCTGCAAGCCAAGTTTTTCACCAGTTATGAAATCATGTTTCTCATACTGCTCTTTCTCCTCCATTTCATTTAGTTCTTGAATCTCCTCTTTAAGCAGCATTAGGTCTAAAGTGAAAAAAGCAAACCCCAGCTCAATGACACAAAACAACAGAAATCAAGGATTCTATTTGCAATGTGTGTTAGAAGTGTTTAACATTGTAGCCACAGACATTTATAACCAACAAGTATTAAAGACATTGTAAATAAGAGATACGTTATGTCATCCAGACAGATTTTTGATTATAACAAGAGTTTTTGCAAAAGTACCCAGTCAGTGAGCTTGGGTTGACATGAATTGACTAACAGATTTTGTCGCTTTCGGTATATAACCCATTCACAATTTGAAGTTATTTTTCATGCTGCTAATTACACACTGCAAAGTTTTGGGAGTGACAACCATACTTACGTTTGGATTTAATTGGAATTGCAATGAGTACGGTAACAGCTGAAGAAACAGATGGGACAAAAAATAGAAATGTGCATTAAGTCTAAAATGAGTGTGAATGCAGACTAACAGACTTTCCACAAAAATGTTGAGTTATTTTGTTTTTTAACCCAAATGCTGCGTTCAGCCAGTTGGGTCAATTTATTGGGTTATATTTTAAATATTTTTACCCAGGTGCTGAGTCTGTAACTCAGTCATTTTTTACTGTCAGTACCAATGATGAACCCCCTCGGTCACCGTGATTTTGCCAAGACACGTTCCATCTTTTGTTGATCCTGGATCAACATTACTGTCCAAAAATACAGACTTAACCCAATCCCTACCCATAATTTTTTCCTAAAATCTGAGGGAAATGATATCTTATTAACAAGGGTGTAGAAGCACCTAATCCTGATTGTAAGCCTAAAACTGACATTTCCTGAAAAGTTATCTCTCAAATCTGATTGGTTGATTGGAATGATGTTCCAGGATCAACAAGGGTGTTGATCCAGGAACATGTTGTACTTGGTGAAATCATGCTCACCGAACCCCCTCACATACCCCTCCACCATGGAAGTTTCACCTCTCACCAACCGAATGTGCAAACAGGGCTGAAACACAATGCCACATTGTTATTATATGTAGCACAGTTTCTTTGCACTCCAATGACTACAATTGGAGTGCTATTAATCTAGCGAACTAGCAACAGCTGTGATCACGCTGTGTGTTTGGCGGGTTCAAATTGAAACTTAAATGTCTGACAGATGAGATGGCACGAGCAAAGGTGAAGCTAACTTTTCAATCATAAATATATGTTTGTAATTTAATGAACTGGAACAGCTTATGATACCAGTTTTCTTCCCACAGATTCCCATTGACTGCTGTTGCTGCGCCTGTCACATCCTAAAATATTTACTGAATGTTTTTGAGTATTTTATGATTGTAAAAGACTGACTTGCCAATGAATAGAAAACATTGTCTTATTTATATAACAGAGATTTGAGTGCATTTTTATTATTTAGCACTATGTAAAAAAAAAAAAAACATAACAAAAAAGGGTTTTTAATGTATAAAAACCAATAATCTAGGTCAAAATAACCCAGCATGTACTCTGTCTAATATTTACTCAGTGCTGATTTGGCAAATAACCCAGCATTTTTTTTAGAGCACACTTATTCTATTACATATCATTCTTTGTTCTACTTATTGACTTTTCACTTGACCTTCATGCTTACTTAATTTGAAAATAATTGAAGGCTACAAGCTAATGTTTTAATGTATCATTTACTTAAATTAGCATCAAAAATACTCATTTATTTTTTATCTTCAAAATGTTAAAATGTAACTCTTATTTTTAAGAGTTCCGATAGTTTTTGTTTTATACTGAAACTATTACTGAGAACAGTGACATTTTACTGGTATTGGTAACAACTACTTACATTTGGTATTGTGACAACACAATCTTGTAAAATGACATATCACTTAAAAATCATGAATGTAATCCTGTATTCCACAGTGCCCACGGTGAATGATTATGGCATTATGGCAAAGGTAGGCTATTATTGCACTATTATTTTCGACCATCTTTACATGAATTTACATGACGTTTTGATATTGTGATTTTTGTAAAGAACAACTTATATTTGTGAAAATTAAAAAACAATTTACATAATTCACATTTGAAAACCAACCTGTTTGTTCCTCAGTATCTTCACGTTTCACTCGAAATGGCTCTGAAATGCTCATATCTTCACTCTCTTCTTTAATAAACGCCATATTAATAACAGATGGCAGCTGATCTCAGTTGTTTCAACAGCAGTTTTTCCCCTGTATTTTTGGACATTATGTCATGTTTAAAATGAGGAAAACAAATAATAAAAAGAAATATGATTCCAGACAATTAAATTGCAGACAAATAACACGCATAAAGGAGATACACCATTAGGGTTCATGTAACGCTTAATAACAATTTTAGACCATATCAATACAAAAGCAAAAACATGTTATATGTTCCACATAATAAAGAAAGTCACACATGTTTGTAACGACGTGAGTTTTGGGTCTAAATGAAAATTGCAATATTAAAAAAAAAAACGTTTTGGTTTGGTTTTATATTTCATTTTTGCCTTTGTATTATGGTCTGAAAACGTAACCGTAAAGCGGCACACGGACAAGCACTTCACATAATTAATTGGTTGATTTCATATTACTTGTAAACTAATATAAATAGATGTAAACACCTTAAATACATAAAAGTTCAAAACACAAACCTCTGCTGTTGAGCCAGATGAGAGCGGCGCAGCCTTATGACGTTTTAACGCCAGGCCAAAATAAAAGTCCTGTCTACTCACGGTTCTCGTATTCTTCTTCTTCTTCTTCTTCTTCTTCTTCTTTGGATTTTTTTTGGCGTATTTCGCACCATAGGCACATACCGCCACCAACTGTTTCTATTCATACATGGATGATAGTCCCGCCTCTATTCATATTTTATTTACTTATTATTTTTTATTTCGGGTTCACCCAAGCTGTGTTTCTGGCTGCTGCGTGTTCAGCTCCCATGCCAAAAAATCAAGCTTGTTTGCTTTATTTATTTAACTATCAAATTCGTTTATTTAATCCTGTTTCTACTATATATTCCATTACTATTCTTTGATTAATACCTTCTCTTAACCCTTTTCCTAATATCCAATTTATCTTATTTTTTTTTCTTTATTATTACCTTTTAAGTTCTTTATAATTGTAATTCTCTCTATATTTACGACATTTTAATATTACATGTTCAACGGTTTCTATTACCCCACAAAAAGCACATTTACCTGTAATATGTTTACCTCACACGGTTCTCAATTGGAAGGCTGTTTTTTATATATATATATACATTTCTTTAAGCATATATAAGATATGGTTATTTTTTAAACTATAGTCCCTTTACTGTTCTTCTGTGTCATTTTAACAATAAAATGTGTGCCAGTTTTTTTTTCTTTTTTTTTGTGGAGGAAGTAAAATAACTACATTGGCATACTTTACAGTAGGAACAACAATTAAGTAATTGTTAATTGTTGTTAATTGTTATCAGAATGGAATAAATAAAATAAAATATCTGACTATTTATATGATAAATAAGATATAATATATATATATCACTATTTATAAAATATATGAAAATATGACTAGAAAAATGGAAAGATCTGAAAACTGTATAACACATTGTGCAAATTCTGTGTAAAAGATGGACCAATATGTCAAACATACGGTTCTTCAAACATCAATTAAGAAATTGTTATTCTAGTGACACTCTTAACTTAATTAAATTCTTAATTGATTTAATTAATTAAAAGTTTGAAAATATGCAGCATTGTCATTTCAGCAGAACCAGTGGGGGTCGGGGATCTTTGAACCACTGCAATAGTGAAACAGCTGACAGGAAAAGTGTCCTGTCATTCAATGTTTTCACTCTCTAGGATTTTAATTACACATACATCTTTCAAAGTGCAATGCCAACAAATTTTAAAATTTTCTAAAATAATTTCTGCATGTATATTACAAAATAACAGGATAATATAAAAATTCTACATCACTATGTGGGAAGATTTGCATAACGCCGCCCAAATGTTCACGTAAAGAAAGAAGGCGTAACTTTTATTCTCGCTGTAGTATTGTTGTTGCCGCCGCCATGTCGTGAAGGAGCTGTGTGTTTCGTTGTAAAAAGCGAAACTACTTTGTTTGGTCTTCCAAAAGAGGACGATATCTGCTTCGTCATGCCTGGAGCTGATCCGTGCTGGTCGCTGAGGAAATACATCAACTTCACGCTGTGGATCACCGGATCGGCTTTCACTGTGGACGAAGCGGAGTCCAGCCCGGGGTCGTGTGG
>NW_015505580.1:73522-81569 GCF_001515645.1 Sinocyclocheilus grahami
AAAAGCGAAACTACTTTGTTTGGTCTTCCAAAAGAGGACGATATCTGCTTCGTCATGCCTGGAGCTGATCCGTGCTGGTCGCTGAGGAAATACATCAACTTCACGCTGTGGATCACCGGATCGACTTTCACCATGGACGAAGTGGAGTCCAGCCCGGGGTCGTCACATGTGGTTGCCGCAAGCCCTCCGGACGCTCCTTAGTCGAATTCGCCGATTGTGCCGTTCTCAAGCCCACCGGCCTCCGCTCACTCTAGCCCTCCGGCTGTTCCTCACTCTAGCCCCCGGCCTCTACTCACTGTAGGCCACCGCCGCTCACTCTAGGCCACTGTGTGTGACGCTGTGTTCCAAAAATGGACACGACTAGAAATCAGTGGTTAAGTTGTATTTACAACACTGTTCCAGAAAGATCGAACCCAAATATTCAGATGTGTGCAGCACATTTTATGGAGGACCGTTTCCTGATCCTGGTAGAGTAGACTACAATGTTCTGTTCTGACTCTCGGACTGTAAGTACGTTTTTTATATTTAAAGAGTTTTTATATTTTTTATATTTAAAGCAAGTTTTTTGGGCAGTGTAGAGTAGGGCTTGTTTTTTGTCATTTCTCCGATCACAAATGCAGACGTGGTTTTATGTTTACGTGGCGCGATGCAACGATCTGGTATTCCAGATCCCCGCCTCAGTCTCCTGAGACGCCAGTTCCGCCTTGGCCCTCCGGATCCTCTGCGTCACCCGGGCTCTGCAGCTCTCCGTCTCCATCCTGAACTCCTCTTTCACCGGCTTTGTCTCCGTCAGTCGGCCCCCTGGTGTCGTCAGCCCTATCTCCACCATGGCTCCTCCCACCGTGGGTCACTATCCTGGCTGGTCTCTGGATCTCCACCTGGCTTCTCCTGCTCTGGGCCCCTCCCTGGCTCCTCCCTCCATCTACTCCACCCTGGCCTTATGAACAATGCCCCTTTCCCATTGCCTGCCCCACACCCGCCTCCTGAACCCCCACCCTCCCTCCCTCCTCTGTTGGACTGTTTGTCGGCACGAGGATGTGCCTTTCCGGGAGGGGGGCGATATGTCACAGTTATGTTCTGTTTTGGTTTAGTTTTCCATGTGCTTCTGTCTCCTGATTCAGTTCCTCATTATTTTTCATGGTTTTTGATTAAATACTCCACACCTGTTTTAGCTCTCCCTGATTACTTCTCCCCTGTTCGGTTGTCTGCTATTATTTGTGCTTATGTGATCGTGGATTTTCCTGTGGATTATTGTTATTAAATATTACTTTGTACTCTACTCCTTTGTCGTGCTCTTACTTCTACAGCCACTGCGTGACAGCTATGTAGTTCTTTAGAGCAAAGAGTTTAATATCTGGGCTCAGATGAAGCATTCATGCAGCAACGGGTGCACACACCAGCAGGACTGTCATTACAACTGAAAATATTATCCCAGTTCCGCAGTGAAGACGTCCTCTAGAGCTTATTTAATGGGCCAAAGGGAGCCATACAATGTTTGTTCCAATCCTGAATTTTAAAGACAGGCCTGCAGTGCCAGCATGCTGGTAGAAAATTAAATGAAAAAGAGCTGAGAAAGATGTTGCAAAGAATTAATAAATGAATCATTAAGTAAAACATGTTTTACTTGTTTCAGACACATGTGAAACAATGATGAGCTCATGAATAAGAAAAATATTACAATTCTATTAATTCTTACAAATTTGAATCTTATAGGAGCGTTCATTATGTTAACCATGTGCTGGAAAGTACCCACATTTCCCCATCCCAGAGATTTTATTCTTATTGGTATAGGTATAGGGGAGATCCAGGATATTACATTACATTGAAATAAGCTAAATCAGCCGATTCTTTTGTTTAGTTCGATATATATACAGTAACATTTACTTAAAAGTTTCACTTAAATGTAAAAAAAAGAAAAGAAAAAGTTATAATTTCGTGTCTGAGCATTCAATGGCGGTTGCAACAATTACTTTCCCCATACTTCTACTGGACCCAGAATAAAGATAAGGCCAAAACATATTATGTTACTATTTGCCACAGTTGTAAAAATGATTAGGGTTATGTTTTGTCTGTTATGTTTTAATCTATAATTTATGTATTTGTTGAGTAATTTCCAAAACGTAAAATTCTGTTTTAAAAGAAAATGTTTCCTAGTTTCACAACCAACTCCACCCACTGCTACAACTCACCTTGGTCATAGAGTAGGTTCAAACAAGCATTCTTTGTACTTTATTAAAGAAAGCATGTATAGAGATAATTCTATTTTATAAATTTTATTTGGAAAATAGCGAATAATAGTATTAATAATGACGATGATAATAATAATAACATTAATAATAATAGCCTAATAATAATAATAATAATGTTGTCATGTGTTTTTTCAGCAGATATTAGCAGGTATTTCGTTATAAATATATTTTCAACGATATTTTGTATGTTTATCTATAATATTTCATTTGCTGATCCGCAGTGATCTTGGTCTTCTCTCGGTCCTGATGACAGCGCGGGTGTGGCGGCAGGTTCCTCCCACCTGTTGTGCAGCAGTGATGCGCTGCTCCTCTTGGGAGACACGGAAGACCTACAATGTACTCCTGACAACAGCCTCCTGATATTTACAGGAAATATCGTTTTAATCAGCGTCTTATAAAGAGTAATTTACTACCATTGTACAATGACTGCGAATCATGTACGAAAGCGTCGAAAAGGAGGGTCAACGGAAAGATAACGGTAAGAAATAAAGCTGTCTCAAAATATCTGTTAGTAGTAGGCCTACCTACTTATTATATTCATGACTCAGAGCTTCCGTCGTGTGAAAACGCTACTTTGCATTGTGTGCTGTGATTCTCAATTTTAGATGCATTAGTCAAAACCGATAGTTGTGATCCTCTGGAAGACGCAACTCCAAACTGGAGTTGTTACAGATTGATTATTGATCCGGGTTTGAACGGCGGAAGTCAGAAACTGTACCGCTATGATGGACAGCACTTCAGTGCGCCGGTGAGTAGCTGCACCAGGTTTTAAGCAGAACAAAAAATTGCTATTAATATTTATATAGATGTTTACATAAGGATTAGTTATCTAACTTAATGAGATCTAATCCTATTTACGCTGTCTAGTTGTATTCTGCATTGTACTGTACAGATGAAGCTTACTTAATTGTTGTCCGCCAGCATCCTGAATGTTTCCCTGTGGATGTTATACAAGATCCCAGAATTGCACGTTTTTGGACAAAATTCAAAGAAGCAGATCTCCCAGTCCCCAAATTTAAGGTTAGTAGGCTATGCCTTAATTAAAGGCAAGCTTTAAAAATGAATAAACTTGTAACCCTCATGTTATATTGGTATTCACTTTCTTGTGTTTGGGGTCCCTGAGAAAATAAAATGTGTCAAAATATTTTTTATCATGTGTTTCTATCTATCTATCTATCTATCTATCTATCTATCTATCTATCTATCTATCTATCTATCTATCTATCTATCTTATCCAATTTAACATTGTTCCTCTGCCTTTGTGATACAAGGTATTTTTTAAAAGAAAGTTGATTGTGTCTGATTTTGGGATCAGTCCAACCCCAACAAAACTAATTCTAGAAAAATCAATACAGCATTGATTCAATAAAATTGTATTGTTTTATTCCTGAGGTCTCTGAGATCCCAAACAAGTCATGTAACATTTTTCCTCACATCATCTGTAGTGTTATCAAACTTATAGTCGTTTCTCAGAAGTATCAAACAGATGTTAATGTATGCTATCTGGCCAATTAAAATTTCCTTTGGGTTTCTCACATCCAAAACACAACAACAAAAATAATGCCATATGTCAATAAACCTTCTTTTTTTTAGGTTGATGAGAATTATGTTGGAGCACCGAAGGAACTGACATTTGCATGGCTTAATGACAACATTAGAGATGGATTCCTATCTGAAATGTGTAAAAACTTTGGAGAGGTTCAAGATTTGAAAGTTTTATACAATCCAAAGAATAAGAAGCATTTAGGAATAGCAAAAGTTGTTTTTGAATCTGTAAAGGCAGCAAATAATGCAGTAAAAAACCTCCACAACACTTCTGTGATGGGAAATAACATCCATGTAGAGTTTGACCCCAAAGGTAAGTACATTTCTAACTCTATTTATTTTCTATAATACCTTATCAGTATCTTCTAAATAAAATATTTCATGAACACATCTATGCAATCTGTTTTAATTACCGCATTTACTGTATTTGCATGGGTTACATGATTCATGATTTTCATTGTTTTAGGTGTGAAGAGGAACCGATACTTCCAGATGCTTGTAAGTGGTTTATATACACCTTTTACTCTTCCTGTTGGAGAAGAGGCCTGGGGACCCCAATCACCTTCCTCATTCTCTGACTCTTTAACTGTGAGTACAAGACCATAGGCATTGCTTAACATAATCTTTTTTTTTTAGTTATTTTTTTTTGGAAACCTGTCTGGATTTATTGTTTTAGTTCACTTGTAAATATCTTTCATCATTTCAGGAGTGTGAAACACTGAAGAAGCTGGCATACACATTATCATCATCATCCTCAATATGTAATGGCTCCCCTTCGTTGGATTGTTCTACTCCTTTATCCATGGATACCGCCTACTCCAGCATGCATCAGGACACACCGAGTAGCTTCTGGCAGACCCCTCAATACCAAGATACCCCCTGCACCCCTTCTCTGACCCACAGTAGACCAGGCACACCATCTCAGTGTGAGAAGACCCCAAATGAATCAACACTGATAAACAGTGCCTCCAGTGTCTCTTTTATTCAGTCCATCCCAAACATCTCACAGCTTCAGCTTGATCATGTGACTCAACCAGCCTCAAGTAAACCTAGCATTATTCAAGGTGCTGTGCAAAACTTTTGGAAGCTAGGTGGAGCTCCTTGTCAAAATGACAGCTTTTCAAATAGGCAAAGAACTCCAGGACGCAATCCTCACTTTAGCAACCAAGTTCGTAGAGGACACCAGGTCAGACCTCTTGAGAGCAAGTACCAAAACTCATATAACCGTAGGCCACAGCACCACTATATACATAGACCTGTATATAAGGGAGCTCACTACCGCTCTGGATCTACAGCCAATCAACTGCCTTTTAGAAAATTTCAGGATGCTCCAACCACACCATCACAGCTCACAGGCCAAAACTTTACTGGCTCAATCAAGGGCCTCAGTGTTAAACACATATCTGTTGGTGAAGATCCTCCATCACTTCCTAATTTAGATATACTGCCTCAAAAGGCTATTGGAGTGGATGTTCGTCACATTCTTCTTGATATACATATAAATGCAAATAAGTCAGAAAATAATTTCAGTGGTACTCAAGTACCTTCTAAGACAAACCATGAGGTTAACCAAAATCACTCATATACTCCAAACTCTTCCTCTGAAACCACAGAAGATCATTCAGAGCCTACAGAGCATTGTCCTTCTCCTGAATCTGAATCTCCTGCTCTGGAATCAAAGCCTGACAGCCTGGACTTTCGTATCCAGATGCTTCTTAGTGGTGGAAGTCCAGTTCTGCCTCTTCTGAACCAAGAAAGTTCAGACTCAGAGACTTCAGCTACTGAAGAGCATGGTCCAGACTATCATCCTCAACCTTCTCCCAAAGCTCCCAGCCCCTCTCCTTCTCGTTCCACAGATGTTGTCCTAAACTGTGACCAAACATCATCTATTGCGAGTAATAATGGTTCTCATGCAAGAGAAAGTTTATCTGGTATTGAGGATGTGAGTCTCACTTCTCTCTGTGATGTGGGAAAAGAAGACCATGAACTTCAATCAGCTAAGAAGCCCAAGGTCAACCCAAATGAAGTTGAAGATACTTCAGATCAGCCGTGTAGTATACCAGTGATCTGCAGTAACAGGAGCTCTTTACCTCCGACCATTCCTCAAATGCCCCCACCTCCAATCCCTATATCACCACCTGCTCACTACCCCTGCCTTCCATCTCCTAATTTACCCTCAAAAATGGGTCCTCCTCCACCAATGGCTCCATTGTTACTTGGATACACTCTGCCTAGTTCTTCTTGTTCATTGTACCCTCCTCCAAAGATCCAGCAAGTCTGTAGGCCACCCAACTGGCAGGGTAGCCAAGTACCTCTTCCCATTCCTACTAGAATAACACAAGGGCAAACCTCATTCTCACCTCCCTTCCTCCCTCCAACCTTCAATTTCATGACTCATCACCCACCATACCCTTCCGCTGGGTGTTCATCTACAATGTTGAGGTACAGACCACCTTGGCCTCCACCCCCCATGCCTAAGTTTGACCCCTCAGTACCTCCACCGGGGTATGTCCCTATGAATGAATCACCCCATAAGCCAACAGTGGATGGAGTTCTAGCTGTTGTTGCTTCAGAGCTACGGGCTATCGTAAAGAAAGACATACATCGCAGAATAATTGAGATTGTTGCCTTCAAAGCGTTTGATCAGTGGTGGGATGATAAAGAACTGGCGGCTAAGGTGGGATTTATTTTTTATTTCAGCTGTAGTGATAGAGCGAGTAGTGTCAATCTGTATTTCCATTAACATTTCAACATTGTTTTCATATGTATCATGTTGTGCACCTCTAGGTATCCACCCCAACTGTTAAATCAGGAGGAAATAAAGATACAATGCTCAGAGCGATGGAGCAGAGCCTAAGAATGGGGAATGCAGGGGTTGAAGGCTCTGTATTGGGCACAGGAAAAATAAGTCTGCATGGTGGCATCAAACTACCATCTTTTAAGGTACAAACTTGGTACTTCAGTAAATTTCAAGATATACAGTTGAAGAGCTGATTTAGTATGTTTTATGCACTTCAGTATTACCTGCACTATCGTAAAATTTAGATCAAAAAATGTTTATGATTTTTGATTTGTGTTTATGCTCAGTTAAAGAGGAAGGATCCATTAACTGAGGCCTCCAGTGATGTCAAAAGGGTCTGCCCTTCTCCTGGTCCTGAGCACTCGGAGGATGAAGGTTAGTTTGGAATGCTGTTTCACTTGGTTTTATGAAACCCATGATGTGAGTGTGGAAAAATTATCTGTTTTCTATGGAATCCTTACCTTACTACCTTAAAGATAAAAAAAGATGACTGTGACTTTATATAGTATCTTCCGACTGTGATTCCACAATGGAACTTTATTTCTTAATCTTACCTTTATTTCACAATTACATGTTTTATCTTTTACTCAGAGGTGGAAACATGCTCCCATAGTTTTTTAATATTATTCAAAAATGTACTGTATGAAGTTTAAATTGCCCCTTTGCACCTGTCTCCTCCTGAATTTGCATTCTACTTACATTTAAAGTAATCTTACTCAATAACAAAATATGGTCAACCTTTATTTTATAGAATCAGTGCAGCAAACAGCCCTAAATAATGTTGAAGAGGACACAACCAAAAATCCCAGTGAGGACACTATGGTGAAACGCAGGCATTCCAGACCTCTGGCATTAGATAGTGAGGAAGAAGAAGATGAAGAGGTTCCTGACAAAGCAGAGAATCCAAAATCTCATGTGTCTGCTCAGGTATTGTTTCACTTTTATAAACAAAGATGTACTTGTATAAAAAGTAGGGATGCACCGATACCACTTTTTCCAGTACTCGCCCGATACCGATACTTTTATTTTTGGTACTTGCTGATACCGAGTACCGATACCAATATTTTCATTGCATTTGTAAATTTTTTAAATATTGGGTACAGAAACCAAAAGAGTATGTATAATGTTAGTTGGTTAACTTCATTTATCAAATAGATACAGTCAAAACTAAATTTATTCAGACACCTTCAACATTTCTCACATTATCACAGTTTATTCGCTATAGTTTAGAAAATGGTAATAAAATATGACAAGAACTCAGAGTTAAACTGTGTCTTTACAAATTCAGCTTGATAATGTCAGATAACTTTGATAGAATGGTATGTAATGGATTATAATAAACCAAAAATTATTCATACAGCTGTTCAGGTATTGTTTCACTTTTATAAACAAAGATGTACTTGTATAAAAAGTAGGGATGCACCGATACCACTTTTTCCAGTACTCACCCGAT
>NW_015505580.1:82461-108331 GCF_001515645.1 Sinocyclocheilus grahami
TCATCTGAAACGTGCAGTGTAAGTGAGCGAACATCAATAAAGATCACACAACAGAAGTGTGCACTCTCTTTCTCCCTCCCTCCCTACCATTAAGTAACTTGTGCATTGTTTTACTTGCTTCTTTTTGACATATCCGACTGAACTACAAACTTTCCAGTGATGTCTGTGAGAAAGATATATTCACTCGACAAGCTCGCACATCTGCGCCGCCGCACGCTCAATACACTCAGCGTGCCTCGCTTACCAGCTGGCGCAAATCAGCTATCCAGGCATTAATACTGAATGTTTTATATTCATTGCATACATATACTTCGTAGACATCTTTAATCTCTAATAACTCCATTCTGCTGTCTGTTGTCTGTGTTTCTTTGTCTGAATATGGCACTTATCACATGCTGTGTGGTATCAGCGTTTGGTATCGGGGCATTTGAATGAGTATGAGTACGAATACAGGAGCTCAGTATCGGGTATCGGTATTGGTGCATCCCTAATAAAAAGTAATATTTAAGCTGAAATTGTGATCAGTTCCCTCTCACAAATGGACACGAGTTTCATGTTGTCATTGTGTTTTTCAGGAGGGTGATGAGATGAAAGTTGATCCTAGTGGTATCACAGAGGATGAAGATCGCTCAGATACAGGTATTCATTGATATCTGTTAATAAATAATTATATATATATATATATATATATATATATATATATATATTTATATATGTATGTATAAAATCATTTTCCACAAATCAGCACAACTGTTTTCAATATTGATAATAAAAAGAAATGCTTTTTGAGCAGCAAAACAGCATATTAGAATGTTTTCTGATGGATCTTGTTACACTAAAAACTGGAGTAATGATGCTGAAAATTTTGTTTTGCTGTCAAGCAATAAATTACATTTCAAATATATTCAAATACAAAACTATTACTGTATTTGATTAAATAAATGCAGATAAAACAGTTATTTAAAATTGAATTTCAAACTGTTATTTTGATCAAATTGCAGCCTTGGTGAGAATAATAAGAGACTTCTTTCAAAAACACAGAAAATCTTACAGACCCCAAACATTTGGACAGTTGTATTCTGTATATTGCAAGATATTGCAGCAAAAATGTTGGTGTCACTGTGAGAGTATGTTATGTGTCTGTACCTGTGATAGATTTCCTTCTCCTTCTCCCACAGGTATCCAGGAACTTTCCTCCTCACCCATTTACCACTGTCCTCCTCTCCCTTCCTCATACCCCACATATGAGGAAATACCAAAAACACCAGGCCGGGTCAATGGACCACGCCACGTTTATCACTCTGAGGGAATAACACCAGCGGGATTACTGCAAGAGACCTCACTGAGAATGGGAAGCCCCTGTAACCCCGTCCTCTCTCCATGTGCTGACAGTGGGATCCCGAGGACTCCAGGGAGAGACATGTCTCCATCTCCACCTTTCCAAACCCATAGAGAGCTGTGGGCTAGTGCACTCCATCATCACAACTCAGAGGTGCAAACTAACTATTTCAGTATAAATAGTAGTCATGCACCTCACGACCGTCATATCTCCTCACATCGAAGAGCTTGTTTAGACACGGCACGCTTGAAAAGGCGGCGAGAGCGGCTTAAAATGAGAAGACGAATGATTGAATTACAACGGACAAGAAAATACACAAATATAAATACTCATTCGCCCTTACAAGTGAACAATGTGACAACACAATCTTCTTCAAATCGGGTTTTGAGGCCTTTGGATTGTGTCTCAGATATTAGGACTGAACAAAAACCACCAGAAGCCCATCGAGAGAAGTGTTCAGTAGAAGACAAACACCAACCGAATGAGAATCGAAGGCTTCAGGAGTCTTCTTATGTGTGGAGAAGGTGGAGAGAACCATCATCGACACGTCGCCTCATCTTCTCTCCACGTTCTGAGAGAAGAGAGAAGTTGGTCCTCCATGCTGTGTGGACTAAAGGGGTGAATGAGGAGGAGATCAATCACCTGAAGGCCACCTATGAGAGGCTTGTGGTGGAGGATAAAGAATGTGATTGGTTGAACAGCACACACTGGGTCCCACATCCTCATATCCTTAAACACATAATACACATCCTAGTCACAGTACTTGATAATGTATTTTTTATCCAGTGGACTAAAATGTAGTAAAATATATAGAAAAAATGTTCAAATATATTGTCAAATCTATTTTCCATATGCATATTGCTCTGTTGTTTGCTCCTTGACTCTATTGCACCAACCAGCACTCCTGACGACAGGCCTAGTAGATGGCGGGATGGAATCAGGAATCATGTGACAGGCTGTGCACGCAGTGAGGGTTATTACTTCATCAGCAAGAGGGAAAAGCTGCGATATCTCAGGGATGAACTTTCTGCTTCAGAAGAGTTTATTTCAGATAATCAGGTCAGAAAGAAACAGTGTTGTTATTGTTAACTGAAACCTTAACAAATTGTTTTTGGTAATTGAAATAAAGCTGAAATAAAATAAAACATACATTATATGAAAAACTTGATGCAGCACAAAAATTATGCTGCCTTGGAGCCACATGAAATAAGTTGCAGTTGAAATACTAAAATGACTGGAACTGAAATAAAATTTAATCAAAGCTATATAAACCCACCAAAACTAAGAAAAATGACAAAAGCACATAACAACATTACTAAAACTTATTAAAATTAAAAGTGACATGACATGTGTGGCCAAGTATGGTGACCCATACTTGGAATTAGTGCTCTGCATTTTAACCCATCCAAAGTGCACACACACAGCAGTGAACACACACACCCGGAGCAGTGGGCAGCCATTTTTGCTGCGGCGCCCGGGGAGCAGTTGGGGTTCGGTGTCTTGCTCAAGGGCACCTCAGTCGTGGTATTGAAGGTGGAAGAGAGCGCTGTACATTCACTCCCCCCACCTACAATCCCTGCTGGTACGAGACTCAAACCCGCAACCTTTGGGTTACGAGTCCGACTCTCTAACCATTAGGCCACGAAAGAAAATTATGCTTTATTTATTCGTCTGTTACGGTTACCATCCATTTGTAAATATATAAACATGTTTAAAGACCTTAAAAATACAATCAGTTATTTCTCTACATTATGTCTGTGATTTAAAAATGCACTTAGTCATTTTCTCACTTCAAAAAAGTTTTACTCCTAAAGAAATTGCAAGTATAGCTCACATGAAATGAAAACACGAAGGAAAAAAAATAGACTAGAAAACAGTTTTATTCTACCATGCCACCATGTTATGACATATGTGCAGTTTGACCAATTTACTGTCACGAACAAAAACTTTATGTATCCACACCAGTAGGTGTCAGTATAAAGTCCAAGACCAAGATGTTTTGTCTTGAATGTCATGACTCAATGCACCTTTAAAAGTAATTTACAGTAATTTGAGATTATGTGCTGATCTATGCAGGGGAAAAGTGTGCCAGCTCAGATTCCATCTTCATCCAGATCAGGATCAGAACTCCGAGCAGAACAGCGTCGCCTGTTGTCCTCCTTCAGCTGTGACAGCGACCTCCTCAAATTCAACCAACTCAAGGTAAGACCAGCTGTTGCAACAACAGCATAACAAATGCTAGAATCACCAGAAACACCAAAATCTTCCACAACAGCACTATTTTGCTACTTCGTTTTTTTGGTCCACCAGGAGTGTAAATATTTTCCCTCTTTACAGTTCCGTAAGAAGAAGCTGCGTTTTGGCAGGAGTCGTATTCATGACTGGGGGCTGTTTGCAGAGGAACCCATTGCTGCAGATGAAATGATAATTGAATATGTAGGCCAGAGCATTCGACAGGTGAGATACACAATACACAAAACTGAACTTAAAACATATATAGATATTTCAGCACTTATGAGTTAAAACAGTGATTTATTTTTCTTAAGCTATAAATGTCAAGTTCCTGAATATTTTTTATTTTCTTTTATTATATCCCAAATTCTGCTTGTAGGTGATCGCAGACATGCGTGAAAGGCGCTATGAAAAGGAAGGTATTGGAAGCAGTTATCTGTTCCGGGTCGATCAGGACACTATCATTGATGCAACCAAGTGCGGTAACCTGGCAAGATTCATCAATCACAGTTGCAATGTAAGACCAAAATTATGTGTTTTGAAGTAACTAGTCATAATGCATTGTCAATATGCCAAATAATTATTTTTGTTGTTTAGTGTTTAGTATGACTGTAATTAATTTCCATTTTAACATTCTATGTTTACTGGTTATATGTGTTTTTCCTTCCATAGCCAAACTGCTATGCCAAAATCGTCACTGTCGAAGCGCAAAAGAAGATAGTCATCTACTCTCGGCAATCTGTTAATGTAAATGAAGAGATCACTTACGATTACAAATTCCCTATTGAGGATGAGAAGATCCCCTGCCTGTGTGCTGCGGAGAACTGTAGAGGAACCCTCAATTAGACAAGGACTCATCTTGTACACTCAAAGTATTAGCAGTAAACATGTTTCAGTTAACATGAACCTGAAGGGTTTTAAATATATTCACAAGGACGTAACATATTCCTGACTGTCACAGACATTTGTCATTTTTCACAGGGGCAAATGACAATCTAACATGAAGGTAAATGAGTAATCATTTCCAGAAGCTCAGGTTTTATATTCTGCGTGTTTAAATTCGGAAAATGTCCAGAGCAAAAACTTCAGGGCATATTTGAAGTTCACTGGTAAAATGTGATTTTCATCATGTTAATTATTAGATTGTTTGGATTAAAGTTAAATATGCTTTCATGAGTTTTATTGTGAAATATAAATGAAAATAAAAAGTATATGTATTTTTCCAAATTAATGTTTTTTTTTTTCTGCATGCTATCAAACTTTACTCTAAATAGACTATTTAGTATTACACTTGGCAGTGAATAATTACAAATATACTTTCATTACAATAATGCAAACAAGAGATGTGATTACCTTGTAATTTTGCTCACTTCCGTATACATAGCATAAAGACAAACAAAGCATATTGTAACTATCACAAGTAGGCTAATTTGCCTACTAATTTTCAAAGCAAGTTGCTAAAGGAAGGTCAAATTGTTGCTAAAAGTTGCTATTGTGATGTTATTGCGTAATCACAACGCAAAACTGCATCACAATATATATATTTTATATATGTTCATTTAGATTGGTTTGTAAAATAATATGCATAATATAATATTAAAATAGAAATAACTATTTTTAAATACATTGAATTATTGAACACTTACACATTTTTGAATGATTACAATTAAAGTTTTTTAAATAGCTAGTAAACTGCACGTTCTCAACAATTATGCTTTAAGCAGTGTATTAGTAGTTAGCTAGTATGCTACACTCCAAGAAAAGTCTGTAAAAATAAGACACAATCTACTATGTTAGTATGAAAGAATTTTCCGTAATGGTTTTTTACCTGCATTTTAAATTACGCATTGTGTTTTCGGGTTATAGGGTTACAATGGATGATAGATAATGTCCTGGAAGATTTTCCATTTTTCTTACAGTGTACTGACTGATCAACAATCATTAGTAGTTAGCTAGTATGCTACACTCTAAGAAATGTGTAACAAACGCAGGTGCAAGCTAGAAGCTGCTAACAAGTGTATCATAAATGAGCAATTATTATGATTAAATTGGAACAATTGCAAATAGCAGCCATCTCAATTCACGTGATGTGTGTACTGCTAGGCATCTTTGATTTCCTCGTTTTGTGTAATTTGGATGGAAAATGTGTGCCTTTTTATTGTCTGAGTCACTTATCAAAAGAAAAAAAAAATGGCTAAGTTTGTTGCTAGGTGCTTTTGAAAGAAAACGTTGCTAGGGTAGTCTGAAAGTTCATTTTAGCAAGGAGGACAGCTATGTTGAATACGCCTATTTAACCCTTAAACCTATTTAACCCCCATTTCGCTCGTGCTATGACAAGACGAGCATAACATTGTATTTCGATCAAAATAGAAAAGAATACTAGACATTAGGATACAAATCCATGTTTGGTCTTTATTAACTTTATTCATAGTAAATCGATTTTTAAAGACACGATTACATAGACAAGAATTACGACTGTCGTTGTCGACTGCTGTGGCGTTATTTTCAGTGAGATTTCAGTGTGCTGTGTTAAAATCAAAGAAAAAGGTTCTATTCTCATGAAAGGAATCTTTTTATTGTGCTTCATTTCCAATCAAGATGTAATATTGTAAATTATGCATACAGTATGTGTGAAAATACAGGATACGTAAAACAATGAAATAGACCTCAGGAAGAAATTTTATTCCAAAAATATCATTTCCACAACCATATTATAATATTATTTCATGTTAAAATATACTATATAATTTGAGATATGATGTAAATGGAACTCTGGTGGAAATGTCCATGAGACATTTAGATTTTTCTGAAGGTCCACAAGATCAGATGTGTCTGTAGTTACAGAAACAACTGCAATGGGAACAGAATATATTGGCACATGCTTTAAAGCCAAACAAAAAAAATATGACAAAGTAAAACATTAGAGTTTACTATGCATATTTCAAAATATGTGTACCATGCATTTACTGTAAATAGGAAAGAGCCAATTCAGAGTTTCTGTGATGTGCCATTAGGTGTAAGGATGGTGAGGTTTCCTCTGGCATTCTGGTCTACTTCAATTGCCTCAAACAGAGATTTGAAATTTCCAGCACCAAACCCCTAAAACAAGAAAGGAATACTGTTATTTATGTTGTTTCCACGTAGTAAGAAATGCTACATATCTGTGCATTTAGGAGACATTTCTGAAGAATGGTTTTGAATCAGTTAAATGCAGATTTACATATATGATGAATGCTTGCTCTGAAACAATTCATGAACTATTGATAGATTCTTGCTTACTTGGTGGTTGTGTCTCTGGATTACCTCCAGAAACACTGTAGGTCTGTCCTGTACTGGTTTGGTGAAGATCTGGAGTAGGTAGCCATTGTCATCATAATCCACCAAAATTTTAAGTTCCTGTATAAAGCAATGCCACACTATTTTCACATTCGGTTTCAGATTTGCCACAGACATTTGCATTCATATTGACTCTTAGCTGGCCAATTACTCTTTGCTGCATTTCCTTCAACTAAAAGGTCAAATTTAGACTGTGCATTGCTTCTCCGTCTTAATAGCTGATAAAACACTTTGATTACTTGAACTGGAAATATTTACTTACCTCCAATATGCTGATGTCCTCAACAATTTTGACTTTGGAAAACTTCAGCTTCTCCCTGAGCTGCTGGTAGTAAGTGTCAGGCACTGCCATGAACTCCATACCACGTTCCTTTAGGTTACGGATCTGAAAATATATTCAAAATGCCAAGTAAACTTAAACCTTTGCACACTACCTTCTGCCTTCTCTATCAATGTTGTAAAACCTCTTATTGCTGTGGTTTACTCACTGCTGTGATGATGTCAGAGGTGTTCATGGCGATGTGTTGAACCCCTGCACCACCGTAGTACTCTACATACTCCTAAAAGGAGAAAAATAGTCAGATAAATAGATGCATGCATTGTATAGATGAATGCAAGTACAGTAGATGTCATGTCTACAATACATGCCTGAATCTGGGACTTGCGCTTCCCCATGGCTGGTTCATTAATTGGCATTTTCACAGTTTCTTCATAGTTGGCCACTACTATGGAGCGCAGCGCACTGTATTCAGTCTGTAACTGCTTGTCATCTACAGACCAGTATCTGTGGAACAGCAGGTTCCTCTGATACCTTCATACAAACACACACAGGTCAATTTAACACAGTGATGCTGATGTGAAAAGCAATGGCAAAAACACAAGTGATAAGGGATCATCTGTAAAATGAATAGCAATAGTTATGGACAAGGTTAGAGTCATTCAATGTTTTTATAAAAATAAAAATAAAATTACCTAAATGTATTTATTTATTTTTATTCCTTTATAATTTATTATTATTTAAAATAATAAGTATTTATGCATAAAAAAGCCCAAAACAATACTGTTTTCCCTTTGAATTACATTTTAAAATATTTTTCTTACCCCAATAAACTCACTTAATTTGGATAATTTTCTTTAGAAAATAGGTATCTTGGTTTAAGAATATATGTTCTGAAAAACAAATAATTTTCTGCAGTGTATGTTCAAGAGCTGGACATGATGGGATGTGGTCTGGTTTAGATCATTTTGCTATTCCCACCCCTCACCACCCTCTTTTCCTCCTTCTCCCCCTTTGTGCTGTGTCTAACTGTCTCCAGATGGTGTCTCAGACCCTTTGAAAATCATTTTGCTGAGTCATAATTACTATGGTGTTTTCTTGCATAATAATCAGTCATCCACTACCACAGATTAAAATGCAACCATCCCATCTGCGGTCTCCATCTATTCTCTCTGAGACTCTCTTCTGATCTTTCCTCTCTGTCTTCAATCCATCCTCACCATGGAGACACTCTGGGGATCACTGGGGAGGGGCTCTCGGTGTATTCTGACTGGATGGGATGGATAGGGAGTTTCCCCCTAAAGACTTGCGCTGTTCTGAGCGAGTACCTTCGTGACTTCTTTTATGCTTTTCAGTCTTAACAACCCTGGCACAGAGGTCTGTTGCTGTCAATATTTACGAATTTTGGAATAAGTTCAACAATGTGTTTAGAAAAGTTTTATACCACTCCACTATTGGCACCATCTCATTGTCTGGCTGATTTCCAACCACATGGTCAATGAAGTCCAGCTTCCCGCTTGGCCTGGGAAAGAAAAATCACGTTAGAGACAAAGAAAATGACACTGATAGAAAACAATCCAAGTGTTATCTGAGATATGGACCTCTTATATGATAAGATGCAGACACATCATTTCACCACTGAACAATAGCAAACACAATTTAACCATATTTACATGTTATCATACAGTTTGAATACTACACTCACAGTTTTGCCAAGAAAGGGTCACAGAACAGAGGAGCATGGAATCCTGGGAGGAAGATCCCATTATATCCTGCCCGCTCTACAAATGTATGAGTGGTATCACCATACTAAAACAATAAGGAAAGAGATATCAGAGAAGAATTATGACACACACACACACACACACACACACACACGGCAAGTTGCAATAATGACCTACCTTTTCACCTTTGTCAGTGTAGGATGTCTAGAGAAAAAGAAACGAGAAATGAAAGCATGTTCGGACAGTCAGTTTGCAAATCAAAGTCGTCTTAAAAAATAAGTCTTACCATGTTTTAGTGGATTTTGAAGGTAGCTTCTTGGGTCAGTGGCAGAAATGAGGAGAGGTGAGGGCCAATGCTGCAGATGTGAATTTGTAATATGTGAGACTCCGCCCACTCACGCTCCAGAGAGGAGGAGGAGAGCAGCAATCAAGATGCTCTACTGTTGAATAGAAGTTACTACACTGTTTAATATACTATTATGATTTCTAATGTAATCTTATCAAGTAATAATACAATTAGTTTAATATATAATGACTATGATTTTAAAACTATACTTGCAGTTTGTAATAAAGAGTACGTCCAAAGTAAACAAAGTCATCTCTAAACATACAAAATCAGTCAAATATACCCCAAAATAATTGATCTTCAGATTTTTGTCTCTTTTTGAAGATAAGCTGTGTTTTTTTTTGAGTGGTTTTCTTTTTTCATGTTTTGTGAAGTTGTTTGTCTACAAGAAAAAGAGGAGGCACACAGTTCCTTCAACCCTATTGGCCAGTTGAGTTGCTTATGTAGTTTTCCATGCCAGTATGCAAGACCAAACCATTCAGTTCTGTAGTCATGAAGTTTGACACACTTTTTTCTATCTGGGGTAAATTTTAAGTCAAATTGAAAGTTAAACCTATCTATTAATGCTTAAATTGACAAAAATGAATAATAATTATAACTTTAATAATAATAAATATAACAAATTCTACTATAATTCCACCCAGAACTATATTTCCTTTTAATTGAGTTTGTATTTCTATTTAAATGTACACTACTATTTCATTAAACAATTAAATAATTATTGATGCAATTAGTTATTTTAACTTAATTTTAATTAAATTAATAGATATTCGCCAGAGTTCATTTCAATATGGTAACAATTAATGTAAATGATTCTAAAGAACTGCAGTGTCATTCTGATGCCTACAATTTTAACTCCTCCCTGTCACTCCCCTTCCAACTAGAAAATGCATCTTAAAGGTAAACATCAGGTTTGCTGTTGCAGCCCCACTCCCCCATTTTGAATAGTTTGTTAAATGCTTTTAACCCACTGGGGACGTCATTAACAGTGTTTGAGATGATGCTGAGAACAATGTTGATACTCAGGACAGTTATATCAGGTGTGATGTAACTTATATATAATTATTTACATTTACTCATTTAGCAAACACTTTTATCCAAAACCACAGGACTACAACAAGTGTTTCATTTAAGATTAGATAGATAGATAGATAGATAGGTAGGTAGATAGATAGATAGATAGATAGATAGATAGATAGATAGATAGATAGATAGATAGATAGATAGATAGATAGATAGATAACATTTGCTTTGCTTCTCAAAATTGTAGCAAATGGTCACATTGCTACTGCTACTGTAAATCACTGTACACTCTTTAAAATAAAGGTGCTTCACGATGCCATAGAAGAACCTTTTTGTCTAAATGGTTCCATAAAAAACTTTAACATCTGAAGAACCTTTCTGTTTCACAAAAGGTTCTTTGTGGCGAAAGAAGGTTCTTCAGATTATAAAAAGGTAAGAAAGAGATGGTTCTTCAAAGAACCTTTGACTGAATGGTTCTTTGTGGAACCAAAAATGGTTCTTCTATGGCATCGCTTGAAGAACCTTTTGAAGCACCTTTATTTTTAAGAGTGTAGTGTGAAACATGTACTATGTATTCTCAGAACTCCAAGCCTACTGAGAGTGGGTATTTCACCTTACACATACAGTACAATTGCAACAGCTGAAATTTAAATGAGCAGATATGTAAGTGTTTGGGGAAAGGTGTTGATGCACATGTATGTTTCCCCAGAGAACAGTGAGTGACAATCTGTAGCCAACGCTGATTGGACAGCTACAGTTCTTGAGGGAAATTCAGTGCAGCTCTTAGCTCAATGTGATCTCAACACAAGTCACAAGAGAGATCAGAGGAGAACAAAGAAACAACAATGAGAAAATAAAGCATGAGACAAGCTGTAAAAAGATTATAAAACAAGCATGAGGAGAGGAGACAAGTAAAGTAAAGAGAACAAATAGAGCTAAACACCATGAATGAGCAGACAGCAGAAAATCCAGCCATCCTGGAGAAGTGGTTGCTAAAGAGGAGAAGCAGAGATGACAAAGAGAAGGAGGAAATAAACATGCAGGTTGAAGCTGCGGAGCATGCTGTTCATGAAGAAATAGAGGAGAAGATTGAAACAGCAGAGGCAGTTACAGAAAAAGAAAAGCAGACTAGAGTCCATTCAGTCTTCTCTTTGGTGAGGAGTCAGATCAGAGCGCAGGCCGGTTTGGATGGTCAGCGCATGGGCATACTGGATGTTGTAAACCAACTCACCAAGGAACTAGAGAAGAACAAGAAAGAACAAGAAGAACCTGGATTCACAGTTGAGATCAGCTCATCTGAGGAGAACGTAGTGGATCAGGCGGCCCAGAAAGAGACTGCAGAAGAGCGGATGACAGAAAGCGGAGAAAATAGTAAGGAAAGAGGAGAAGAAATATGTGTAACCTTGTTGGAAGAGATATTGTTGAACTTGGAGTCATTAAAGAAGGATTTTAGAGAGGAGCTTGCTCAGCTTCGCCATGAGATGCAAAGCTACACAGACCAAGCGCTCTGCGGCCTGGAGACCCGTCTAACTAACTTACTGAGAATACAAGCGCTGGCTCGCACAACTCCCTCGGCACTTCCAAGAAACCACACAGTCGAATTCATGGAGACCAAGAAGCACAGACCTCCCAGCATGCCTCCTCTGGGAACATCGAGAAGACGAGTGCTCAACCGCACAATGACCACTATCACCCCTAAAACTTGCCTACCTCTGTCCCTGGGGCCCCGCTCCAATTCAGAGCCACCGGGGGGCTGGGGGACTGAGACCGCCAACAGCAACAGCGCTCAGATGTTGCTGAGGAGAGACCAGGTGGTAAGTCATCCTCCTGGGCCCTTGCCTCCTGTTCTACCTCCTGCACAGAAAGGCAAGAAGGCTTTGCGAAGCAGGACTCGCATTGGTAAGCCAACATGCTAGTGAGGTCTGTGATCCAAACACACACTAAAAGGTCCATTTGGGCAGAAACCATCATTATTCTGAACTTTCAGAACCAACGAAAGAGATTGCAAGATAAAATTGTTCAATATGAACAGCTGCGAAGAGAGCTAAGGAGCAAAATAGTTCTCTTCTGTGCTATTTTGTGTTGTTTGTCGATGAAACGATTGAAGACCACCAAGAAAAAAATCCTTCTAAAGGACTCTCAGAGAAAAAAAAGAGAGGAGGAGGTGAATTGTGTGTATAATGCTGATTTCTAAGACAGAGTGACAAAATATACAAGATGAAGTACAAATTAATTTCTAAATATGTTTATAGTTTTATCACCTAGGTGCTGTAGTTTTACAATCACATTGCACAAAATGATTGTTGTTACTGAATAAATATATAAATATAAATATCACTAAATAAAAATACCTTTTTAAGGATACTATTCTATGTATTTAAATTTGTTGTCCAACTGTATTAATCAAATGTACAGTGGTGCAATTGACTGCACATAAAAAAAAAATGTAATTCCTAATATGTTATTTTGTATTTTAATTAATGTGTGTATGATTTTAGAGGTTTAATCAAAGAGGTGATTTTATAAAAAGTGTCAATTCACTTTTTTTGTTACTTTTTCATGAAATAAGGATGTTATTTATTATATATGCAATTATATTGTCCATAATAAAGAAATGAATGATACAGTTTCTTTAATTTGTATTGTAATTAATTTGTATACATTTGCTTACAGTTCCACTAGAACCTATATGTGTTCATTGCATGCATGTAGGTTTTTAAAAAATCAATTACATTTCAATTACAAAGCTTCTATTGAAATATATCTATTAACAGTTTTCCTAGAAAATCCCCATATCAGATTAAAACACCGTACAACTGCACAAGTTCATTTCAACAGTTCTTATAATTACGCATACAGTACAGGGGTCTCTGTGACCCCACACAACTGGTTTAAGAATGTGGTTTAAAACAAACAAAAACACACAAGAAATCTAAAAACAACAGAACTAGAATAAAACATCAATCTCTACGTATAAAAGTGGCAGATGTTTAGGCACATCTTTTCCAACATGTAGATCCCTCTGCAATATTTAGGAACACAAAAATATTATTATTGTCACATCAACAGAAAGGGAGTCGTATCTAAAAGATTTTACAAACCAAAACTGAGAATACAACTCACTTTTCCACAAAGCATTCTACAAAAGAGAGCATATTTAGGATTTTTCAATCATGACATGCTGGTAGCGACATCTGCTGGGCAAAACAATTTAATATCTACAATGATTCTGCCAAATTCAAGCGTTCAAGTGAAATGAACGTAATTAATCCTCAAATTTTAAATATAATATTAAAAATAAATATAATAGTGAAAGAAAACGGTGATCGTAAATACAGAAAACAAATCGCATGCACAAAACAAAAACATATTCAAATTGTTGTTTTGTTTTTGTATACTTTTTTGCATTCATATTTGTTGCGAATTGTAAATGTTTGTACAAATGTGTGTACATATTCTGGGAATAAATGTGAAAGAAAACGGTGATCGTAAATACAGAAAACAAATCGCATGCACAAAACAAAAACATATTCAAATTGTTGTTTTGTTTTTGTATACTTTTTTTGCATTCATATTTGTTGCGAATTGTAAATGTTTGTACAAATGTGTGTACATATTCTGGGAATAAAAAAGGTCTGCGCAGGCTTGAACTGCGCATGCGCGTGGCGCGAGTCCCCGTTTGATGACAGCTGTGCGCTGTGGCTGTTGCTAAAGGGAGGAGAAAATCTCACGACGGAGGGCTTTTTATCTCTTTCATTCGCAGCTAGGACCTTTGGAGGACTGAAACGAGAACTAAACTGTAAAACCCACCCATACCAGTCGCGACTGAATTCAGTACTTCACACCCAGCCGTCAAATTAGTCGGTAAGTCTGTTGTAAGTCTGGCTCGGGCTGCTTAATGTGACACTTTAGCGAACTGAGCGTTAGCTGATTGTTGGCCTGCTTGTCTCGGGTCATGTTGTCACCTTTTGTTTTTAATCCAGTTTGTTGCAAAATTAAGCTTTTAGGAACACATTTGGGTTTCTAGGCATATTGTTACCTGAATGTAGATTTCAGTACGCTACAAAGCGGCGTATTTCATTTATTCTTGCGCTATAAAACTCGATGATTCTTCGCTGACACACCGACTCTTGCAGCTTTTGTTGTTGTCATGCACTTCTCGTTGAGAGTCATGCTGCTGTGATAATGGCAGCGTGTTATTTGACAGTTTAAGGCCCTTGGTGGTTTGTATAATTTCCTTTAAATGCGAATTGCACTAGGATTTGCTGCCAATTTTGTTCCTGTAATCTCTATGTATACTAATGGCTCACATGTGATTGATGTTAGACATTATCCATAGTGATCGAAATATGTGCGAAAAGTTCATTTCTGTGATAGATAGATGTCAAGTGCTTAACCATGTATACAGTATTCGACAGTGTTGTTTGCCGCAAATCTCTAAATTCAATGGTTTGCATACTGGTCACTTATTTCCCAACATAATAACTTGTCGGGAAATATGTCACCTAACCATCCCTAAAGGTAGGTTTAGTTGGCACATTTTCAGAAAATGGTAATTTGGTGTAAAATGAAACAAAAATAGTCTTATAAAATTCCATAATTTAGGAATAAAAATGAAAGGAACTGTAAATACAGGAGTGCTGATGTGATTCAACTGCAGATCATTACAGTCACGTTGATATTCAGACCAACAGCACAGTTGTGAGTTTGGTATTGCTTTTATACAACAGTTTATTAAGTGAGACGTTAGTGTTGAGTTTACGTTTCAGACAAAACTGCCTAATTTTTATATTTCTTAAAGTTGTTATGAAATGTATTGTACAGCATGACATTTGTATCTCTTTTTTTTAATCGATTTTATTGTGAACAATTCGTCTGTGCATGTTTCATTTTTTTTTTTTTTTTTTTTAACTTCTGAGGTTTCATTAAAATGTCATAACTCGGTCTTCTTGTGAAAACGACAAACTTCTCTCTGGTCATGCTTGCAGAGCTTCTCCGCTCATAGTCCACTTAAACCCTGCCATTCCATAATCAACTGCAACACTGCATTAACAATTAATGGATCAAACCAAGTCCCTGTCCTATTTAGATTTTTTTGATAATCCGGTTCACCTGGATGTACCTCACAATACAGAAGAAAAGATTTGCTGCTACTTTTTCATTGTGACTTTAACCGCCTATGAAAATGATCCCGAAATAAGCTAAAGCATTAAGCTTTGCTTGTCACCATGTTACACACAGAAAGCTGGTGTCTCTGAAAGTCCCATTGGTGTTAGACTGAATCAGCACTGGAATGCTCTGATTAGACATAATTAAGAGCAAATATAAAATAAATTTGAATGGGTTTTGGGTAATTTGGGAAACTGTGAACCGTACTCTTGCTCAGTCTCAGAAAAGCCGGTCTTGTTTCTCTTAGAAGTCTGCCAAATCCTAGAGCGCTCTTGTTTTCTAATCACTCAGCTGTGTGGCTGGCACAGGACGGACTGCTTTTTCTGATCTGGTTCATCCCCCAACTGTTCGGCTGTCCTCATGTAGCCTCATAGAGGGTATGAAGCTCCTCCCATGGCATCTCCTCAACACATGCCAGAGCTGTGACATTAGATCAGCGGTGCTCTTTCAGTAATATGCTGGAGTTTATTTGATGCAGTAACTATTTTAGTGGTACTCTGCTCATATCTCTACACCTTCTTTTGCCTTCTAGTATAGTGAAAGCTCTAAGGAAGTTTCATGATGCCAATTTACTCCTACCTCAGCCAAATGTCCTGGTTTGTTGGATGTGCTCTGTACTGACAAACCATTTCAGCTTTAATGGATTTTCTGCATTTTTAACAGACTGCAGTTTTGTGTCATGTGACTGAGGCAGTGTACAAACTGTTTCTGGGACGTGCTGTGGGGTGATGCTGAGGTCAAGCAGGATGTGTTTCTAGCAGGGTCAGGAGTTAGGAAGTGTGAATCTCCTGATAGTATGTGAGTGATAATGTGCATGACAGAGAGTGCATTGACACATATAGTAATGTCAGAGGGGCTCTTAACATATTTTTCTTGGCGCTCTGCTGTTGGTACTTAGCAAAACTGAGAAAATGGGCAATTCTTGAACATCATGTGCTTGTAAACATACTAGAATGTGATTCATCCTTCTCTGATATTCAATGGTTCTAGAGTCTTTTTTTTTATTTCTGATGACTTTAAAAAAAGGATGCACCTAATGAAAATTCTTACAGATAGTAATGATTTTTTTTCATGGTATAGCTGAAACCAATAAATTACAGATATTAGCCTTTTAAATATTTAAAAACGCCTGAAAGGCATGGTTCATCCAAAAATGAAGATTAATGTTTGGGTGATCCATGACTTTCAAGTGATAATTTACTCCACTTCATTTTGTACCAAACCTTTATGACTATGCTCTGTGTGGATATATTGAAGAATCTTGGCAACCAGACAACTTTGAAAACACTAAGACATTTCTCAAAATTTATTTTATTTTTCACAGATGAAAGTTTGAAACGACATTAGGCTAAATACATTTTTGGGTGAACGGTGCCTTTATTATGCCCCGAACACACACACACAGGCACTAGTTAAAAATCTTCTTAGGTTAAATCTGTTCCGTAAGATATTGCATTCCATTCAAATTAATGCTAAATTGAACTAGTCTTGAATTATAATAGCCCACAGTTAAATATCCAGTATTGGCCAGCTAAATATCTGATAGTTAATTAATTTAAATCGCTAATATTGGGCGATAACAGTTGTGGTCATGTTATTCATATCTCTATCTATTCCAGCATCTGTTGACTTAATGGTAATTTAAAATGATTTACTGACATTTTTATAATAAAGCAAAATAGTGAAAGGGACTCAATGTATGCCCACTTCAAAAAAAATATAGAAACATAGTCTTGGTGAGAGAAATGTTTGTTGTAAACTTGTTTATTTCAGTGAGGAATCATTTGTTGGCCTTTCTTTACATAATTGACCACTTTTTCAGATCTGTCAACAACTTCTCTATCTAAAACACGAGAAGTATGATGATGGTTTCTGGGAGCAGCATGAAATTGTAATTCACAGGAGGCTTATGTCATCTGCGTGTAGATTTTAGTCATATTTGATTTTTTTTTGTTGAAAGTTTTGATTCGTCATTTGGTTATTGGCAGTTATGCTATTCCATCAACAGTCAATTTTTCTAGGCATAATATCGCCTCCATGTCTTGGCACAGGTGTTTCTTAGACCCGTTATATTTGGTGACTTTGTTGTGAAATCTCGAAGATGACTGATGCTAAACTGTGCATGTGGTTATTTTATCTCAGGATTTTTGCCAAGGTCCTCAAACTTGCTTGGTGCACTATTTATGTAAACCACAGAGATATTGTTTTGCATTGTCTAAAGAGAGCAGAAAGCATCTTGGTTTGGAGACATTTCCCTGCAGTACTCCCACACCCTCCTGTATGCCTGGCTGGTGTAATGAAATAGATTTCTCAGAAAGACTTGGTGCTTGGTTATGGGATTTTCAGTGGTCAGTCAGATACCAGTAGAAGCAGAAAAATGCAGATCTGAACACACTGAAAGGGCTTTCAGTATGGCCAATAGAGTTGTTAATAGAAATGTGTTTGGGATGCCTGGCCATAGAGAAAGCATCCCATTCCTCATCACATCCCTAGTCACGTAAGCTGCCCTCATTCCTCAGATGTTGTCTTGTTGTATTCATAATGGCCAGGAAACATTTATTTTCCTCTCTGATTTCTCATCTGCTCAGTCACTAGTACATCCACAATTCTGTCCATTGCCGAGTCAGATGGCATTCACTGCTGAATGGAGTGTGTGGGTAGTTTCTCATGAGTGGTCAGGTCTGGTGCATTGTAAACATGTGAAAGTGCCTGATGGTGCATTTGAGCTGTGATTCATATCCCACACGGCTCCACACTGCTGTGTTTTAAGGGCACTGAGAGCACTGCCTCAACCAGATACAAAGAGGAAGAAGAAATGAAAAACGGATCCTTGTTAAGGCACCTACCTAACCTGAGAGTAACACGCAACTCGCACAGAGTGTTTCCGGTCAGTCTGTCTTAAACAGAATCGGTTTGACTATACAGAATCGCTTTGACTGTTAATCTTGTCAACAAATACATAAAGCATAAAGAATTTAAAGTTTGGGGTCAGTAAGATTTTGTTTTTTTAAAGTAATTAAATTTTTTTTTTTTTAGCAAATTCACATGATCAAACTTGACCGGAAAGGCATTCATAATGATACAAAATAATTATATTTCAAATTATATTTCTGTTCATCTAAAATCTTTAAAATCACGGTTTCCACAAAAATATTAAAGTATTTATATGGAACACTGCATAAAAGAAAATTTTTAATTTCATGTTCACTTAAACAGCACAATATGTTTTCAATACTGATAATTATAAATGTTTCTTGAGCAGCAAATCGGCATATTAGAATGATTTTCTGAAGGATCATGTGACACTGAAGACTGGAGTAATGATGCTGAAAATTCACCGTTGCCATCACAGAAATAAATTACATTTGAAAATATATTAAAATAGAAAACATATATTTTAACTGTAATAATATTTCAAGGTATTATTATTTTTTACTGTATTTGTAATCAAATACAAAAGATTTTACAGTTTTGGAGAAAGGTTGATGCTGTTAAACAAGGAATGAACCAAGTCTAATGCAGTGTTAATCTACACTGTGCTGTTGTGTGAGCTTGTGTGTGAGAAATCTGTGTGTGCACTTGAGTGCTGTCGGCTTGTTTAGTGCAGGCATGTTCAATCATTTCAATCAGAAGAAACTCTGGTAGCCTATGGGAGGCGAATAACAAGGAAACAGTAACTGTACAGCATTGCACTGTACTTGAATATGAGATAGCAGTACTGAATTTCATTTATCATATCAGCAGGTAGCAAAAAAGAAAGTGTTGGTAGTTGTGCTTGGCCTCTAAAAAATGTTATCTGCACATCCCTACTTTAAACCCCTGGACGATGTGCTTGAAGATGTAATATTAGACATTTTGTTCTCTTGCATAAGAATACTCTAAGCACACATTCATCTCTCTCTCAATTCCTCCTCGGAGTGCGCCTGCTCTACCTGCTCAAATGCTGTCAGATCTAATCCAAACACAGCTCTTCAAAATAGAGGAACCAAAAAAAAGGACCTTCCTCCTGTGCCCAATGCTTTTGGAAAGTGCGCCTTTCTCTCAGTGTTGCTAAAAACAGCATCGGCTGCAGTCCAAAACCTGAAAAAAGTGAAAGTAGATGGATCTCACTCAGCCTGTGTCTTTTTGTATAAGATGTGAAACGTTTCCATTTTTTAAAATAGATACATTGATGTTCTGTTGATCTTTTTGATCATCGAAATGGGACCGTGTCTAGAAAATGTTCTCAACTCCTTCAACTTCCCATATCAGAAATTTGGCAGTGGAAGAAAAGCAGTATGTTAGTTAAAAATGTCAATTTTTATTTCTCTATGGTCCTATTATTATATTGGTTCCAGTTTGTACTGTGGCTGAATTACTTTTTCTTTCAGTTTATTTATTTATGGACTAGGCATGGGCCGATTACCGGTTTCAAGATATACCGCGATTTGAAAATGTTTCTGTTAATATTTAATATTGTGCTAATATTTTCCGTTATACCGTTCCTGCGGTATGCGCTGTTTTTCATGTCTCCTCAAAGACAAAGGGGGTTTATATGAATGTGTTTCTGAGGGGAAAAGTTTACGTGGTATTTTCTTTTCATCTCGTCTCTGTATAGTTCATATTAAAACAGTGTTTCAGCGCAGTGCTGCTTTGTTTACAGCGGTAACCAAGGAAACGCCGTATCTGGTGTTCCAGGAGCGCCTCCTGCTGTCTCATTCAGAGCTTCTGCTGTTTGCTTCATTCAGGCATGTACATGTGCATCTCAATAAATTAGAATGTCGTGGAAAAGTTCATTTATTTCAGTAATTCAACTCAAATTGTGAAACTCGTGTATTAAATAAATTCAATGCACACAGACTGAACGAAAATTATTATTATTTTTTTTATCCAGTCATTTAAAAATAACATTTTAGAACGACAATACCGTGATATTTTTCATACCGGCCCATGCCTATTATGGACATGTAACCATGTCATATCAATACAATAAGTACCACTTTTAATACATTACCATTAAAAAGTTTGGGTTTGTTATTTTATTTATTTATTTTTAAAGAAGTCTCTTATGTTCGCCAAGGCTGCATTTATTTGTTGAAAAATACAGTAAAAACAATAATATTGCAAAAAATTATTACAGTGTAAAAGAACCGTTTTCTTACTTAATATCTTACAAATATAAAATTATAAAAACCGTTATAAAGAACAACATTCATTTAAAATAGAAATGTTTTGCAAATTGTCTGATTATCTGTAAATATCTGTGTAATAAAAAAAATATTACTAGTCCCAAACCTTCGTAATGTACATAAACATGATACCATATGGCCAACTAAGCAAAATTTAGATCTATAGAAAAGTAGTCCTATTTGATTTGTGCTCATCTCTGCACTATTTATAAGCTTATTGACACAAAGCATGAAAGCCATTACAACTACTTTAAACTTTATAGAATAGAAGAAGTAGGTATGTGAATAGGTGGCCATTTCCTCTGCCCCCAAGGTTAAATCTTCACATACCACTGCATTCAACCGCAAGACAGAGCGAGCACAGTGATGTGCTGTATTTGGCAGGATGACAAGAGGTTGAGCTGATTCAGGAGTGAGAGGTACAAGAGGCCTACGCGGATGTACTGATATTCCGCTCTGTGTTTGTGGGCTGCTTTTACGGATGCGCAGGGGCCCAGGCTTCATCAAGGGCGTCTCTGGGCTGCTCTTCGTTCCACATTCTGCTGTGTAACTGTGCTTTACAAAGACCTCTTTGTGCCTTAGGAACGGTCCAAGAAATTATTCAGATTTTTTTGCATTTTCTCTTTTTGAATGTTTGTGTGTGTACATTAATACTTGTGTGTGTGTGTGTGTGTGCGTGTGTGAGAGAGAGATTAAATGGGTGTTGTGTGGGTGTTTTCTGTTTGTCTATATCCCTCCATTATGTGAGAAAGCAAAGGCAACTAATGTGATTTGCATATTTTTTGGCCATTCATGAAGCATGAAGTGTCTGTCAGGTCACAGTAGTGCAAGCTTTGTAATTGAATTGTAGCTGCAATATGCACACTTGCACAGTGTTTCTCAACCAAGCTGATAAATTTGTTTTTCACACTCTCTGAAGTTTATATAGCCTATATGTGACAAAGAATTTAGATCCTTTGATCTATTCAGTATGCTGATTAACATCAGTCAAGTGAAGTCAAGTCACCTTTATTTATATAGCGCTTTTAACAATACAGATTGTGTCAAAGCAACTGAACAGCATTAATTAGGAAAATAGTGTGTCAATAATGCAAAATGACAATAGTAAACACTCATTTTTCAGTAAAAGACAGTTCATCATTCAATTCAGTGATGTCATCATCCATCTCAGTTCAGTTTAAATAGTATCTTTGCAATCATTTGCAATCAAGTTGACGATATCACTGGAAATGAAGTGTCCCCAACTAAGCAAGCCAGAGGCGACAGCGGCAAGGAACCAAAACTCCATCGGTGACAGAATGGAGAAAAAACCTTGGGAGAAACCAGGCTCAGTCGGGGGGCCAGTTCTCCTCTGACCAGACGAAACCAGCAGTTCAATTCCAGGCTGCAGCAAAGTCACATTGTGCAGAGGACTCATCTCGTTCCTGTGGTCTTTTCCCGGTGGTCGTCTGAGACGCTGAGATATATAGTGGAGTATCATCGGCATAACAGTGGAAACTAATAAGCAAAATTGATTTGTTTAACCCAAACTAAAGAATAATAATGTGCATTAGATCAGTGTGTTGTTTATTTTAGTATTATTTATATGCTAGCTATATTTATACTACTATATTAGCCATTTAAATTAGAGCTGCACCGATTGCAATTTTCTTGGCCGATTCTGATTTCAGATTTTTTTTTTTTTTTTTGGAAGTGTGACCTGCCGATACCAATTTTTACAGATTCCGATTTTCTTTCTAAGAACTATAATTGACAGCATATACAAACAAAAATCTATGCAAATTTCTATCCAAAAATGATTTACATAATAAAATAAATTATTAAACATTACAATTACCCCAATCTGGACTAAGTTACAGATTTTCTCTCACTTAAACAACTCTCAAAATAAAGTGCTCTGTCACTGGAAAGAGTAAGAAATAGTTAACTTAAAATGAGTTGCTGTATGTAACAAAACAGATGTCATTTCCCACTGTTTATAAATTATAATTTTTTCCCCCTAACCTTATTAAATGTGTCATCTTTCACATCAAATTCTTACTTTGTTTAAATTATTTCCGTTAGAATAATAAGAAATAGGGATGCACCGATACCACTTTTTCCAGTACTCGCCCGATACGATACTTTTATTTTTGGTACTTGCCGATACCGAGTACCGATACTGAAATTTTTATTGCATTTGTAAATTTTTTAAATATTGGGTATAGACACCAAAAGAGCATGTATAATGTTAGTTGGTTAACTTCATTTATCAAATAGATACAATCAAACCAAAATTTATTCAGACACCTTCAACATTTCTCATATTATCACAGTTTATTCGCTATAGTTTAGAAAATGGTAATAAAATATGATAAGAACTGAGAGTTAAACTGTGCCAGAACAAATTCAGCTTGATAATGTTAGATAACTTTGATAGAAAGGTATGTAATAGATTACAATCAACCAAAAATTAGACCGCTGTTAGTATGACAGTATTTACACAGCTATGAATACTTAATCGGGCAACCCTTAGCCTTAATGACAGCCTGTAGTCTCCTGGGCATGCTGTCAACCAGGTTCATGCAGACTTGAACTTCAATTTTTTTTCCAGACTCGGTCTTAATAATTTTTGGACCCAAATTTGTATCAGTTTTACTGGTAGTCCACTGTATGTATGTATAATATGTCACAGTTTACTTTATTTTGCTATCCTCACTTACATAAATGAACTATAGTGTCCTGCACCCACTAGTAAAAAAATATAAAAAATTATATCTGGTCTCTGAATAATTTTTGGTTTCACTGTATATCCTTCGGTTATTTTCACACTTAATTATGCCCATTAAAATGTATTTTACAAGTTTTTAACTTGTGCATTGTTTTACTTACTTGTTTTTGACATATCCGACCGAACTACAAACTTTCCAGTGATGTCTGTGAGAAAGATATATTCACTCGACAAGCTCGCGCATCTGTGCTGCCGTGTGCTCAATGCACTCAACGTGCTTTGTTTATCTGCTCGCTCACATTAGCTATGCAGGCGTTAATACTGAATGTTTAACATTTATATTCATTGCATACATATACTTCGTAGTAGACATCCTTAACTCCTTTCTGCTGTCTGTTGTTCTGTTGTCGGTGTTTCTTTGTTTGAATATGGCACTTATCACATGCTGTGTGGTATCGGCGTTTGCTATAGGGGCATTTTAACGAGTACGAGTACAGGAGTTCAGTATCGGGCCCGATACCGATATCGGTATTGGTGCATCCCTAATAAGAAACTGTAGAGTTGTTACCATTTAAATTAAATTAGTATTAAAGCAGCACTATGTAACTTTTTCTGTGTTCAAAATTTGCAAAATGTATATAATGAGCGAGTACATCATGAATTCATCTTCCAAACCGCATTTTTGTCTTATTCCGAATCACTACGGTACACTTATAATAAGTACTTCTATTTGGACTATTGTAGCCTGGTCGGGTTGTCACCGCTGCGGAGTAACACATACCTGCGTGAATCGCCATAGACATAAACTTAGAGAAGTGGCTCCGGTTGGAATGTTCTTCCGCGGGATGTGTGCAGTTCTGTTTATTTAACCGTTAGAGCGCCAAAAGTTACATAGTGCTGCTTTAACAAACTCTATCTTTCCATTGCAGAGGAAACAGAAGCTGCATCTGAAGTGGCATTAGATGCATATACACAGACAGTTTGAGGAAGCTGAGGTGCCATAAATGCATTAACACTGCAAAATTTCAAATGCATAAATAATTTTATAAGATTAATGTTTAAATTTTTTTTTTAAACATACAAATAAATGTTGAAAAAAATTAAATGATACCTTTAAATATGACTAAACCACCAATAGGCAGAGGCGGACAAAGTACTCAACTCCATTACTTGAGTGAAAGTACAGATACTGCTGGTCAAACATTACTCCATTACAAGTAAAAGTTGTAAAGACAGATTTTTACTTAAGTAAAAGTACAGAAGTACTTGCTTTTAAAAGTACTTAAGTACCAAAAGTAAATTTCCTTTTTTTATGTCAATGCACTGTTTTAGTGTTGTACGTAGTACTTGCAATACTTCTGAAGCAACTTAGAATCAGTCCAACACATATTGTGTTTTATTAGGAGAGGCACAACAGTTCTTCTGTGGCTTTATAGGTAATATTTTCACCTACACAATTTAGCAAAATCAGACAATATTGTGTCTAATATATACCACAATATTAACTTTGTATTATTGAATTGTTGCATTTGCAACTGGTCAGTGTTCAAAAAATGCTGGGAAATCTCTTCATGTAGCCCTACAAGAGTGATTACTGATAAACTGTTTGAAAAAAAGAAAGTCACGTTTTAGAGAAGAAAAAAATCACCTACTGACTTTCAAAGCTGCTACATAGTAACGACTTTCTACTTCGAGGACATTGATAGAAATGTAGTGGAGTGAAAAGTACAGTATTTGTCTTTCAAATGTAGTGAAGTTAAAGTCATAAGTTCCCAGAAAAAATAATACTCAAGTAAAAGTGTACTTAAGTACAATACTCAAGTAAATTTACTTAGCTACTGTCCACCTCTGCCAATAGGTGGTGGCAAATGTCTGTTTTAATGAGTGAGTCATTTATTCATTCATTCAGCCAATTCATTCACACGGCTGATTCATTCAGAAACAAGGCAAGTGACCGCTGTGTGTTGCTCGGAACTGCTGCTGTGGCTTTGATCGGAACTATTTTCGTCAGCGAAATTGAGCAAACAGTCAATATTTTGTCTAAAATCTAAGTCACTTAATTTTAAATTTAAATTTAAATTTTTGTTTATTGAAATACTATTGTATAAAATCAGTGTCACATTGCAATCGTGCTGATATTGATATTCGGGGAAACATCATGGCCGTATTTTCTTATCTAAATCATATTTTGTAAATATATTTTTTTTTTCTACCGCAGTTTGCATCTATACATTTCTGTGTATATTAGGGCTGCACGATAAATCGCATGCGATATTTAATGTGCATCTTGTCAGAAAGCCGGTTCTGTAATCGGCGGTAAATCTCCATCTCGTGCGAGCTTTCACATTGAGCAGCATTAACTACACAGAGCCGTTGTTCACTGACGAGCTGCGCAAAAAATCGTGCAAATATGAACGTGGTTTTGCGCAGCTCGTCAGTGAACAACGGCTTTAATGCTGCTCAATGTGAAAGCCCGCAGGTGATGAAGATTTACCGCTGATTACAGAACCGGCTTTTCTGACAAGATGCGCGTTAAATATTGCATG